>NW_020897703.1:16511271-16753771 GCF_003984885.1 Neopelma chrysocephalum
TGCCCCCCGACAGGTAAGGCCGGAGCCCGGGCGGGCGCCGCCGCCCCCCTGCTCCCCCGAGGGCCGCCCGTGCCGTCGGCGTTGGGCAGCGCCCCGCGGGCGGGACGCGGGGCTGGGGGGGCCGGGGAGCGGAGGCTCGGGGAGGGGGCGAAGCGCAGGAGGGGGCGGCCTGGCCAGGGATCGGCCCTGGTGCACAAAAGTTGTTTCCCGGCCCTGCAGACACTTTCCTCCGCTGCAGATGCGTATGTCCCCCCTCCCTTTTTTTTTTTCTTTTGAGGTTTCCCAGTTTGAGGTGAAAGGGGCCGGCGGTGCCGATCCTGCCTTGTCAGGCTGAGCCAGCCGCTACTTTATCCTTGCAGTGCCTTTCTCAGAATATTCGTGAGATAAAACCGCTTCACCGCGAGCGATGCCGCTGCAATTGCTGTCAGCGGTGTGCACCCTGCTTGTTACCTCTCAGGCTGTTCTTAAAGGCATTGGTCTCTATTCTTCGTAAAAGAAGCTGTGAGCTAGGGTTTTTCGTGAAACATCTGATGAGTTGTGGTAGACTGAAGTTTACAAAATCTTAAAACTGCATACAGGATTTTTTGTTCCTTCTAAAGCTAAATATCACTTTGGAAGCATCTTCATTCTGTATCATTACCTTACTTTGATGATTTTCTGTACTTTGTACTAATTAGGATATGAAATCTGGAATAATAATAAAGAAGGCAATAAAGTAAAATATTAAGCTTGGAACCATCAACACACATGTTGGCAGACGCAAATACTTCAAGTGCTTTGGGCGCTTCTCTCCAAATGAAATCAAGTAGACAAAGTGCTGTTCAATATTTTATGTGAGAAAACGGTGCACTGTAATGTACACAGCAGTCTAAACAACCACATTATTAGTGTGATACTTTAAACCAGTGCATAACTGAGCTCTTCAGCAAGTACAGTAGTGATCATCTTCACTACTCTTGCAAATGTTTCTTGGTGGTACTTCTGACACAATCCTATTTAAGTAACCAGCAACAATTGAGACATTTTATGATGGAGCTGTGCAGATTCAAGTACAAAAGTAACTGAAAACAGAAATGAGTGTATTGCTTTGCCCTATTTTGTCTTGTCAGTCACTTTGACTCCTGATTCTGGTGAAAAAAAGTTTCCATTTGTTTAAAATACTGTTCCAATGTACTTGGGAAGTTTTACTGAGAAGTTACATGCATCCGCTGTTGTAATATGTGTACACAGGGATTGGCATAAACACAGGGACAACAAAATATTTACTAATGTCCTTAGAAGCCAATATAAATATATCTGTGTTCTTACTCTGCAAAGACTTACGCATATTCAGACAACTTTATATTCAGAGCTGAATACTTGGATTGCTTTCAAATAGTGCTAGGCACTGTATGTTAATATATTCAGCCTACTGATTAAGTAAAATAACTGCACAAAAAAAAGCTAATTACTGCAACCAGGAAGTATGGTGGTATTAGTACCTTAGTGTTTCATGTGTTGTGGTTGGATATTGCAATTTTAACAGCAGTTGTTACAATTACCACTTGATATTATATATTCTGTTGCAATAGGAGAAAAAAGAAAGATGACAGTATTTTGGAGATCCCATCAATTCCAAATCCTTTTCCTGAGCTGTGTTGCTCGCCGTTTGCATCGGTTTTGTCAGCCAGTCTGTTGCCCAAGGCAACTTCAAGAAAAAAGCAGGTAAGATGTATAAATTATTATTTGAGAATTTGTAAAATGTTTTAATGAAAGCTTGAAGAAAAGCTCAGTTACCTATTAAGTTATTTTTCTATTAGAGGTGTTCCATATTTCTCTTAAGTTGGTGAAATTTTCTCTGTAGGTCATTGATGATTGTAGAAAGTAAGGTTTTGGAATCTGTGACTTAAGACATGACTGTTCTTTCACAGAGTCTACGTGTGACTCTGCAGATTTTTCAGTTAGAGTGGAACCAGGGGCAGGCAGGCAGTACTTTATATCCTTAAATGAGAAGTTAATTTCTTTCTTCCCTTCCTCCCCACCTCCAATTACTGTCATCAGTGTTATAGAACAGAGGGTTTTAACAGTCACTGAACAGCTTGTCTGATGGTCTAATTTTGCTAGGATAATGGAATAAAACCTGAATTGATGGGGAAGCAGCAAATGCTGTGTACCTGGCTATTTTTTTATATCATCTGCATCTATCTGTGTATGTCTGATGTTACTATATTTCCATAAGTACCTTAAACTGAATGCCAAGGGAAGATCTGAGTGGGTAGACAGACCTGGCAGTGCTCTGGCAATAGTGTTCACACACAGTGTATTTGTTATCCTGAGCAGGGGTAGAGGAGGAAGAATTTCCAGTTAATGGAAATTATTCATGTTGAAGATCTGTTTCACTCTTTGAAAGCTTGCTTGTCTTATTTCTCTTTTCTCATCCTGAGACTGGAAAGAGTTCTGGCAAGGAACGTCTGTGGGATTAAGAGTACTACCTCCTTCACATTCTCTTTTTTTGGTGGTCTGCAAGATCACTATCTTAACAGTTTTGGGGATGATATTGGAGGTCTAAGAACTTATGCTGCTGCTGGTTATTCAGGTTTTAGATTTGCATGAAGAAATTGTCTGGAAGTTGAAGTTTCTTGTAGTTGTATTAACTTTTCTGAAGCTGACTAGTCATGGCTGTTTCTGTGCACGTGCTGGAGAACTTTGCTAGCGAAGTTGTGGCACCTTAAGGAGGAGCCTTCTCCCCCATGCTCCAGTGGAAAACATAGATGTGTCTGCTAAACTGCTGTAATTGTATCTTGCCATTTTTTGTATGTTCTCTAAAAATAGCTATGATGTCTTTCTGGACTACTTTTATTGCTTTTAGTTCTTTTCTTACAATAGAAATACTAATCTGAAGCATTTCTGGTCAGTGTGTATGTGAACATTGCTAAGGCAGTGGGGTAAAATTGTGCTAGTTTCATGCTAGGGCAGGGTGGAAGCATTGTCTCTGCAGAGGCAGGAAAACCACTGAATTGGTAACATTATCTTTCAGAACAAAAGGACTAGAAGTCACATTAAAAAAAAATAGTTTAAATTAGTCATGTTGCGGGCTTAAATTGCAGTCATTGTGGTAATCTTTTCACTTGAAATAGAAGGTAGATTTTCTAAGCAAGATTTAACACACAAAGGTCAACTATATGCTTTTGTGGCCAGTCATGTTTAACGTTACTGACTGGCTTGATCAGTTAAGCCATCTAAGTGTTAGCTTCAGTCTCTCAGAAGCTGAAGTTCATAGGTTCACTGACTGTACTTCTGCTTCTTCATAAAGGTTTTTGTCATACTTTTTGTGATGATTTCTGCTCACAATCCTTCCATTTCTCGTGGTTTTCCATTTAGGAATGTAGTGTTTTCTCTGTTAAAAGCGGGATCAAGAACAACTGGTTTCCTGATGGAAGTGAGCTAACATAATGCTGGTGTCTGTGGAGGGCCTGACCCATTTTTCAGCTACCAGAAAAATTGAGAGAAGTCTTCCTGTTATTTTTCTGGAGGCGTTTTAACAAGACTATGGTTTCTGTCAAAAAGCCTTTCACCCAGGTGTCTGTTTATGGCTACTGCGGGAGAAATGGTACTTGGCTAAGTAGACCATTCGTCACACTCAGCATGACTGTTCCTATGTTCTTCATCTCAAGTTATAAAAGGTTAAGGCCAAATAGCAACCGTCAAATTAAACTTTTACCTTTGAAATTCAGGTTGAAGTCTTCTAATAGGCTGATGAAATCACTCAGGTTTAAAAAAGAAAGAGAATGCTAAGCAGGTGTGTGAAGAGAAGTGAACTGGCTGTGATTTTGACTTCCCACAAGTGGCTGTGGAGACTGTGCTTGGAAATGTTGTGTTTTCCACCCTGTGTTCTTATTTTGTCAACTTTGTAGCAGCGCTATGTGCAACTACATTATCCATATACAAAAATTTCATAGAATATAGCCTCCAAGGTCATGAATATTACTGTTACTGTTTGATAGTTTCCTAACTCTTAAGAGAAACCAGCTACTCTTAAGCATTTTTTTTGGTTTGTATAGTGTTGAAAGCTGCCAGAATTTTTTCTGTTGCCTCTCTGATGATCTACATATGTTTTCAGTGATTCTTCTTTTAGATTGCTTGATTTTTTTTATTGTTTCTTTTTCTGCTGTGTTTTTAATTTCAAGCATGGTAAAGATAAATTGCAGAGTGAATTTCTACGTATGTCTTGTAGGTAACTATTATCAAATTGAGTGTTTCTAAAAGGAAAAAAAAAGCCTCTTCTGTCTTACTTTTCTCTCCAGAAAAGATTTTCTACTTCTAGAGAAGAAAGAAGTTGTCACGAATATCTACTCTCTTATTCATAGAACCTGTTACATCTGAAATCTTTCTACTTCTAAATAGACTATTAACATTATTTTGAATTCTTGTTTTTCTAAGCTGAAATTCTTACTGTCTTCTGATGATCTTTTATCATAAGCCTCTCAAAATGTTGAACATGCTGCTTGAACAGCATGTTTGTTGGGTTGACTTACTGAAAATAAGTTTATGAAAAGAAATAGGTAAAAACCACTTAGCAGAATAGTGAGTTGCCTCTGTGCTTGGAAAGTAGGATGTCTGTGTCTCTGAACAGTATTCGGTCTGCCTCATCAACACAGCTGCCCATCTCTTTCCCTCTTGCAGTCTGGAAGAGTATTACATCTTAGAATCAAAGAATCATGGAGTCATTAAGGTTTGAAAAGACCTCCAAGATCATTGAGTTCAACCTTCGACTGAACACCACCACGCCCAACTAAACCACAGCACTAAGTGCCACATCTAGCTGCTTCTTGAACAGTGCCGGGGCAGTGACTCCACCACCTTCCTGGGCAGCCTGTTCCAGTGCTTAACCACCCTTTCACTGAAGAAGTTTGGAAAAGCTGGTAGCCCATGGCTTGGACAGGTGTGCTCTTCTCTGGCTTAAGAACTGGCTGGATGGCTGGGCCCAGAGTGTGGTGGTGAATAGTGCTGCATTCAGGTGGCATCTGGTCACTAGTGGTGTCCCCCAGGGATCATTGTTGGGCCCAGTCCTGTTTAGTATCTTTATTGATGATCTGAATGAGGGGATTGAGTGTACCATTAGCAAATTTGCAGGCAACACCACGTTAGGTTGGTGTGTTGACGTGTAAGAAGGCCCTGGAGAGGGACCTGAGACAGGCTGGATCAATGGGCTGAGACCAACAGCATGAGGTTCAACATGACCAAGTGCTAAGTCCTGCACTTTGGTCACATTAACCCCATACAGCACTTCTGGGCAGGGGGAAGAATGTCTGGAAAGTGGCTCAGTGGAAAATGATCTGGGGGTGCTGGTCGATAGCAGCTGAACATGAGCCAGCCTGTACCCAGGTGGCCAAGAAGGCCAAAGGCATCCTGGCTTGTATCAAGAATAGTGTGGCCAGCAGGACCGGGGAAGTGATCATACCCCTGTACTCGGCACTGGTGAGCCCACACCTCGAGTCCTGTGTCCAGTCCTGGGCCCCTCACATTAAAATGACCTGGAGATACTGAAGGGTATCCAGTGAAGGACAACAAGACTCGTGAAAGGTCGAGAAAATATGTCATATGAGGAACAGCTGAGGAAGCCATGTTTGTTTAGTCTAGAGAAGAGGCTCAGGAGGTACCTTAGGAAAGGAGGCTGTAGTGAGATGGGGGTAGGTCTCTTTTACTGTGCCTGCAGTGAGAGGACTAGAGGAAATGACCTTAAGCTGAGACAAGGGAGATTCAGATTAGATATTAGAAAAAACTTTTTCACTGTTAGGGTGATCAGGCATTGAAATAGGTTACCCAAGGAGGTGGTAGTCACCATCCCTGGAGGTGATTAAAAGGCATCTGCATTTGGATCTGCGTGATACAGTTTAGTGGTTTAGGGGTCACAGTGGTAGTGCTGGGTTGATGGTTGGACTTGATGATCTCTTCCAACCTTGTTAATTCTCTAATTCTATGAAGTGCATTCAAATAAGCTGAATTTTATGTTTCAGGGTGGAAGACTTATCTGAACAGGCCAAACCCCAACTTTCCCCTCATGTCCAACACAGTATGGTCAGCTTGGTGGATGGTGGGAAATGTTGCCTTCCTTTGAGGAATCAAGCATTTGCTGTTATTAGGTGGAGTTTGTGAACTTCTGTGAAAAATCTAATTGTGTCTCAGAGCCTGTGTTCTCTAAGAATTGGCAAGGAACTGAAAATATAAAGCACTTTGTACTTTTGTCCCTAATTATGATCAAAATAGATATTAGTAGGGAAAAATATTAACTGTAAGAAAACTTATTCTGTTCTTTAGTATGCTTTTGGTTGTCTTTGGTCAAATGAACTAAGAAGAGAGTACTGTAGTTTTATGAAAGCTTAGTTTTTAAGGCTTTCTGAAAACAAAACCTGAATCATTTGCACTGCAGTGACAGTTCTTGCCCTGCTCAAGGATAAGCCAAAAAGTGTTTCAGGACAAAAGTAGTTCAAGGTAATTAGTGCCTTGTTTCTTTAAATTAAATTAGAAGTGCAAAAATAAAACTCAAGTAAATCTCAAGGTGAAGAACACTCAAATCTTTGAAATTTTACCTTGCCGCCTTTGTCTTTTTCGATGTTCTAAACAGGTAGATATTTTTATCATGTAGAATCCAAATATACTCCCACAATGTTCTTTCCAGGAAATCAGTTGTATAGGGACCTCAAATACACGACTGTAGTGGAACGTCACTTTGATTTTTGTATTAACAAAGATTTTCATGTAAATCTTTTTGACAAAGAAGAGCTGAAAGGAATTTTATGTCAAAGAGATGTTTATTTGAATGTGTGCTATTCTAAGTTTATGAGTAATATTGAGCATTGACTGTTGTAATTGGAGTACCATTAGTTTTTTTACACCTATAATTCAGGGTCTTTTAATGAACCTGCTCAAAGCCTCATTCTTCAAAACTTTGCATATAATTCTATTAGCACACATAAATGTCTAAGTCTTTGATTCTTAGACCTTTTCATGATGGATTTTTTGGCTGATGTATTTGTTTTCTCTCGACTTTTAAACAATGTGAAAACAAAAGGGGTTTTTATTGAAATGTAATAATGCATGAATTTCCAAGTAATTTCTGAGGGCTGAGACATCTTTTCCAACCAAAAGATGTATTACTTAAATTTACTCTGTAATTCTAGTCTGTCTGTTTCTTACCAGATTTCCTTTCAAACTGGAGAGCATTGCACATAGACTCCTTTATCAGTTCTCAAGTCTTTTTGCTTTCCAGCCTCTAAACATATATCAGTTTTTCCTATGTCTTCCCCTTAAATTACATAAAAAAGAGTTTGAAAGTCAGAAGGGAAGGGAAAAAGTCTTTCCAACTGGTTTACAGATTAACAGTAGAAACATTCTGTACAGAACCAACTCAAAGAGCTCAAGGTTTTTACATGAAGTCTCCAATATACAGATTGCAAAAAGGATTCAGTTGGACTCCCTTTAGTGGTGTCTCATCTGGTGGTCTGCTCCAGCCTCTGTGTTCTGTTCTTCATTTGCACGGTTGTACCTCCCCACCAAAGAAAGATTTATTGATATTACAGTAGATTAAAATTATGTAGAGCCCCATTAAAACTTGCTATCTTAATGCATGTACCTTTGTACTTTGACCAGTCATCCTAACACTGTGACAGAAAGTCACTTGCCTGTACAGGTAAAAATCAGAAGGCAAGGTTGAACAATTTCTCATTTTAGCAATCAGGAATATTGCCCGGTTTATACTGGATGTGCCTTAGCACAAGCTGTCTGATACATCAGCCTGAGGAAACTTCAGAATAATCATTTGTTTGTTTCTTTTTTTTTTTCTTTTTGTATTTTACTTTATCTTCTTTACATTGGTTCATTCGTTAGTATATCTTTCTTTTAGAGATGAGAAATTATTTGCTTTCTGTCAAACTATGAACTCTCAATATTTTCATCTATTAAATGAATATAAATAAATATATTTCATACATATATATGTTACTGTCCAGAAAGAACCCAAGCAAAGACTGTAAACATTGTAACTTCACAAAAATAGCATGCCTTTTTTTTTTTCCTTTCTTATGAGCAAGAAAACAAGGTCATTCTAACTTTTGTAGTTACTAAGATGTCTCTGCAAGCTTGTTTTTTAATCTGCTTACATCAGGAAAATGTTAGGCTTAAATTTTTGCAATTTGTACTAATATAAAATAAAAAAATCATCAGTACTGTCAAAGATTCTGGTAGACATTTTCCCAGTGTTTGTTAGATTGAAATGATTTTAATAATCCTTTGGATTTTTATTGTTTTGGGCTTCATCAGCCTCAAAGTCAAACCTGAAGTTTCTTTTCTTTTAGGACTGTTTTCTCAGTACAAGAAACTGGCTTTTCTGTGCTGTATTTTGAATAAGAAACCTCTGTTGCAGTAGATCTAATATCTTGTCTAGAAAACCTTCTCTGAAAATTTGGAAACACTGATTTTCCAAAAAGCGGTTCTTTAATGTTAATTTCTTGAATTCTGAGTTGACTACCTGGTATTTTGATTTTGTGATATCTCTAAAGTACTGTGTAATTACAGGGTGCGAGGGCAGGTTATGGTACAAACAGTGCCCATTTCTTTGACTTGACCATGAAAGCCAGGTGAAACTGCAGGGAATTTCTCTAATGCTGCTGAGTCACTTTTGATAACTCAGTTGCATTGAATTTGATATTAAAAGATTAAACTCTCATGAATGGAGCTTGAATCATCATAATTTTCAGAAGGGAATGAGATATGATAGATATTAACACTGTTCTTACTCATAATTGTTCCCAGAGGTGGGTGCTTTTATTTAGGGTTAGACTGGGAAGTTCAGGTTGTTTTGTAGCAGCTCCATACCTGCCATAGACAGATCCATGATTAAATAAGTATTTTACTGACAGATCTTTCTCGAGGTGGCTTCCTGTTGGTGGCACAGTCAGTAAGTGATACTGTGGTAAGGGAGGGATGCAAGGGGTCAGATTGTAAGAACAGAACACTACTGACGTCTTCCTCTAACACGCATTTGTCTGAATGGTCTTTTGATGAGAACAGATACATGTTCCCATCTCACTTCCCAGGACACACAGTCTAGATTAATCAGAGTAGTGTTTAGTAACACTCATAAAATGAGACCCTGTGTTAAGTTTGGTTTGGGGTTTTTTTTTCCATTTTGTTTTTTGTCAACATTCTTCTCTGGTCTTATAAAACCTCTGTAGTCCTGTTCTGGTCTACTTTTGTCATCTTATTGCCCAGTATTGTAGACACCTGCTTTATATCAGGTACTGCTATATTTATAACATAAATAGTTCCATAGTTTTGTACTATTAAATGAAAGAGGGTGGTCAATGATTAATAGTTACATTACCTTAAATGCAACAGATTTGGTAAAATTGACAACTTAGATGTTTGTTATTGAAGGTTTACAACCGCCTTTGAATTAAAAGCTTTGCAAAAGAAGGAGAAAATGCCAAGTAGTTTACCATACATTTACAGTGCTTAAACTCATGTAAGATGATAGCATTTTTATGATTTTATTGTCATAAGACTTTGTTATTTTAGTGTTGAGGTATTAACTGAAGAATGGAGCTCAAAGTCAGATCAGTTTTTGCAAGGAGTTTTGGTACAGTTTTTAGCATATCCTTGCATTGCTGCATTTCTGATGTTCTGAGAGTTATCTATTCAAATAAGACTTTGAGAGCTTTAGAACCAAGCAGAGGAATATTCCCATCCTACTTCTGTGCATAAATGTTACCACAGTAAGTGTAATTTGGATTTTACATAAAGAAAACATACGTCCATATAAACATCACAGTTAAACCTGGTTGGTGTCCACCAGGTGGAATTAACTTGATCACGCATATAGAGTAATATTGCATATTTGTGATTGATAAAACAATTTTATATTCTTTATACATGTGTATTTTCTTGTATCTATTTACAATAGATAACTGAGGACTTCCTTGTTCTTTCACATGAAATTCCAGAGCCACTAGTACAGTATTGTTGTTCCCCCAGAATTTGTGCTTCATGATCTTTTTAACTCTTTTTAGTGGTAATGTTTATGCTGTGCCAATGTAATTAAGAGATCAAGCTAGAGTTGTAATGAAAACTGGACCAAATGCATATATCATTGTTTCCCTTTTGTAAGAGAAAGTATAGAAACTGACAATAAACCTCAGATCTCTCACCCTTCTTACCACACTGTGTAATAGAGGACAATGGGTATCTGCAGACCACTAAGATGAGTATCTTCAGGATAATAGTTTTCAGTTTGGTGTTTGTGTAGCAGGAACCGCGATGGCCAGGCAGTGGAAGGGCATCCTGTTATGGACAATTGATGTTCATTCTTTTTGTGTGTCTGCAGAGGCAGGAACTGATACATCTTCCAGTTGAGGATTTTAGATCTTGGGGTTTCCAAACTTTTCTAGCAGTTGATTATTCCTGTTAACAAGGTGGCATATATCTTTAGCAAGTGGTGAAATGTTGCAATGATAAGTGGGAGATAACAGTTGCCCAATGGCCATATTCTCCCTGTCTTCAACTACTTAAAGTTGCTATTTCTGAGGGCATTCACACTTTTATGACTGCCTTTAATTTATGAATAAAGGGAAACCTTCAAGACAGTGTACTTAATCGTGTCTCTCATGATAGAGTACTGATGGGAGTCACCTCAAATGGGAAGATTTAAAAAAAAAGCTAATCAGGCCACAGAAATTTTTTCAAGAAGGGCAGCTGTGGGAGGAGGAATTAAGAGGTAGAAGAAATTAGACCTCTGCTCTAGTAACAACGTGAACTTTCTTTTCTCCCGTTTCAGTCACAGAACATTCATTTGCAGCTAATCAGCTCATATTTTAGCCCAATAGTGTACATGATATTTAATACTTAAGTCTCAAGAGAGAAATGTATATCGGTTATCTTAGAGGTGTGCCTGTGCTTCTAATTAGGGTACTGATGAGTTGTTCCTGCCTATTTCTGATATGTATGCATATGCTGCATACTAGTCTGTCTGTCTTTTTGCTTCTTAACTTGATATTATATCCACAGGAAAACAAGATACACTAGATTGCCTTGTGATCAGAATGGGATTTTTCAATTACTGCATTCTTAGGCTATAAATAGCTTTTTTATATTAGTTATGTTATGATAACTCCTGTTACTGATTACATTAAGGCTTCGTGTTTATGAACAGCTGCAAGCTCTTGATAATGGCACAGAAATGGTATCAGCTGTTGAGAAACAGGCTGGAAGTTTGCAAGAATTTATTCTCATAATCACTAGAATTTACTGCTATGTAGTGAGAGGGAAGTCCATGTAATAGAAGGGTTTTCTTATATAACTCGGCTGACAGAACTTTATCAGTGTGCTTTTCTATCGGGCTTGAACCTATTGATTGCAAAAATAGGCAGCTGAAAAGCTTTGCAAGGAGCACGTGTAACAATGTTTAAAGGTTCCACAAGTTTGTGAGGAGAACTGGTGAGGATGGAAAAACTGCATTCTGTTCTTTGATCTGCAAAATTTAGAGCTGCGTTAAAGAGCAATGTTCAGATTTTTGCCATTGTTCTTGCAATGTGAACCCTTCCATTTTGGTAAGCAGACAGGATCTGCCCGATTTCTGCCTAATAAAATAATTTCTCATTAGGGCGAAAGGAAAAGTGTCCATATCCCGATTTTCATACTTTAACTTAGTTCCTATACTGTATTTTAGCACATAATACTTATATGTATTTGTTCTCATTAAGTTATATTTTAAAGTTATTTTCTTCTTGGAAAATTTCTCGAAGTATGGGTCATTGGAACAGCTGAATGATGAAGTCATCATGGTTGGATGTTATTTTTTTTCTGGGATGGAGACTTCTCAAATCCTAAATGAGTTTATTAAACAAACTACTCATCTTTTCAGGCCCAAAGGAGTGGAATTTGTAGGATAACTGCAAGGAAGCAATGTGTAACTTAGTGGAGAGGAAAGGACTGAGTAGGTCTAGACTTTTTCTTTACAGTTATTGTGGAGAAGTGATGAAAAAATACTCTCAGTCATTGTATTTGGGGCTTATACATTCATATAAAACCTTATATGAATCTCTTAGTGTTTTCCTAAACTATTCCAGCAGCATTACAATTTTGAAGTAGGGATTATACTTGAAAATCATGACCTGGGAAAGAATTCATAAATACTCCTCTAAATAAGATATAAGAGAATACATTTGTGACTCCAGGATAGAAAATGCATTATTACCAAGTCAGTCCAAGCGGTCACGATGTGCAGTGAGGAAAGTACATGGTTTCTGGCGTTCTGTACTTGCTTGACTGAGTGCTGTTGGATAATTTCTGTGTAACAGAAATACGAACATAAGAAAGACTTCTCTTTCTCAAATAAAACTAGTTCCTTCAGAAGACAAACATATGGAGACAGTAAAACTGAAGCCAGTGATTCAGCTGAGGCACTGATAATCTGTTTTATGTGTCTTTGTCCCTTCACTGTCTTTCTGCAACCTCTGTTTCTCTTTGCTTTGGTTCTATATATGTTACTAAACACATTTTCTTGTGAAAAACTGACCCTTGATGAATTATTTTCCAATACAACCAGCCTGTGATCTTGACTGTCAGAAAATACAGTCACTGAGAATTTTTATCCAAGAATCTTATTTTAAGTATGTTTAAGGATCAGTTTGACTCAGTTATATCCATAGCTATAACCAGGGGGAAGAAGAAAGCGGACACATGGGTTAGTACTTGAAAGATTTCATTAAAATTAAGGAGTTCATAGTTCATGTGGTACATGTTTCTTGGCCAGCAAGAGGACAGTGATCTACCGAGAACTAAAAAATGGCATATTTGAGGATGGCTTTTCAGTGCAGGGTTTGAGATCCAGAGTTATCTTGCTTTGCCCTTAAACTGCTCCTGCATGGTGCAAAGGCTAGAAGAGGGAGAGCTAAAACTATGAATTGTACTTGGTTTTTTTTGTGGTGTAGCAGTCTCTTAAATTAGAATCATTTAATAGGTGGATAATTGTATGAATAGACAGGAGAGATCACAATGGCTCAAACTTCTTTGTGAAGTTCCTAGGTACCTTATATCTGCGTTGCTTTACAGGTAATACAGTCTGTGCAACTGTATCTGCATATCTTGACCCTCTAAGAGGGTATGCTGTATGTTCTGTTTGAAGACTGAGGTCTTGCTACATTTCTTTGTGTAAGGGACTAAAGGAGTAGAAAGACTTACTCAATCACTTTGAAACCTTTCTTTTGTAGGGTGATTTTAAAGAAACTGGTTATTTGTCAAGCACATGTAAATGTACCTTTGTAAAAATACCCTGTACGTGTTTCTACGGTCACGTAATAACAGACAAAGAGACTGTCTGTGCCAGGCAGACAGGAGCACTCTCTCAAGGAAGTGCAGGTAGCACCACAAATAACTTACCTGATTGATATTGGTCTTGTAATAAATTTATGCCTTAGCTTAAAGAAAAAATAAATAAAAAAATGGCATCAAAGCTTTTATAAACCTTAATGGAATTATATTATCTAGAGTTTGTTTTTTTCATCAGCAAAAGCTGAGTCTGATTTGCTCTTGTTACTTGTAAATGCTCACATTCCTGCATTATATCCGGCAGAGCTAGGAATAGATCAGCTCTTGTGATTCCATAGTCAGTGCCTTAAGGACATCACTGACCTTCCTCTACTGGCAGGGTATCTCTATTCCATATGTTGTTATAAAACCCTTACTTGGAGCTACTAATTTACTAAGGACATTTCAATTCTTGCCCACTTCATTTAGTCTTGCTTTCTTAAGTGGCAAGAAGTAGAAGTGGTTTATATTTTGAAGTATCTAAAAAGTATCTGCACAGTGTTTTCACAACTGTATCTGGTAGCTTAGTGACAAAAATAGGAGTGAAAAGCTGCATAAACATAGTCATTTTACAGAGCTCTCAAGCAAGTGAGCTGGATCTGATTTCCTTCCTGTCCACCAGCACCAGCAAAATTCTTTGCAAACCTGCCATGGACAAGTCAAATCTTTTATCTGTAGGGAAAAAAAAAAGTGGTTATATATGTTTCCCTGAAGACATAATTGGCTTTCAAAGCCTTTCTGTATCTCACATTTATCAACAAAACTCCTCTTGACTTTCACATGGTGAAGTGGTTCTGCAAGGCTTGTGCTTAGAAATTGAGGTGTATTTTATTAAATTTATTTTATTAAATGGGTGTTTGTCAAATTTAAGAAAAGAAAGTATTCCTTAATGTTATTTTTAGTACTCTTAGGTGCAACTGATGTTTACTTTCATTAGCATACATAAATTACTGTAATATTTTTAATTAAAATCTAATAATTATGTGAATATTAGACTTTTATTACCAAGTCAAATACAACACTTAAGTTTTTGCTTACTTTCTGAATAGGTCTGGTCTTTATATCTGATTGGAAAAGGTAAAATACAGATAATTTCACTGAGGAAAATAAACCTTTGCTTCACCTTGCAGACAAATAGGTCAATTTTATTTCAAGAGTCTTTAGTACCCAGGGATAAGGAAAAATGGCTTGGGTTATTTTTGTTTCTTTCCCAATAAAGTCAGTAATGCGGTGCTCCAAGTTTTGCAGCTACTATTTCCCAAATGTTTTTTCATAAGATCCAAGGAAAAAAGATTGTAGAGGGAGTTTTTTTTTCCTGTTGCTGTAAACATATGCATGTTTAATATTCCTGTGAGTAAAATGCCTACAGGATCAGGCTCTGGTACCACAAGTTATTTTCTAAATCTTACAGCAAAATTTAGGAGCTATATTATAGAATTTTGAAAACGTGCTCCCATAGGAAATAAAAACTGTGTGCCTGAAAGGTAAAAAACCTAATTGCAAATACTTGACATTTATCATAGCTATAGTAGAAAAGGTTGTTAATTCCAAATGTTACAGAATTAACACTTTAAACTTGATCTCAGGAATACTTTTTATTTTCTCAAAAGAGTCATAAGGATTTTGGACTGGAGTTTAAGAGAGAAAAATAAAAGTCAATAAATACCTTAAACCTAGAAGGTTAGTTGCTATGGATCTGTTACTGCTATAGACTGAATGTAAAATGAGTCAAAGTTAAAACTGGACTTTTATTATTGAAGCAAGGAAATGGGTAGTATCTGCTGTATTTTACCTTTTTTCATAGCTTTACTAAAAGCTCTTATTTTAAAGCTAACTGAACAAGGATCAAATGTCTGTCTCCAAAGAAATTCTCTTTGTGACTTGGCATCAGTTTCTTATCAGTTTTTTTCCATATTGTGTGTCTCAATCAAGAACAGGTTTTGAAAGTTTAGGAAAATATTTGTCTTTACTTCCTGTTGCTTGGCAGTATTTTATTATTATTTGAGAGCTGCTGGTAAAATGCCAGTGCAATGCAGGTTTTAGTTTTTGGGAGGGAGCTGTATTTTTTTTTTTTTGTGGTTATGGTGTTCGCTCCTCTTGTTCATCGACAGAACTTACCTAAGCCCTACTGATTTTAGGATTACAGGAAGGTGATTTAGGATGAAAATAGATGCTTTGAATCCATAGATTCTGAAGTATCTTGTTGGTGCTAGTGACATGTTTTTGTCATTTAGAAAACTTACAAAACAGAAAATTAGATGCAATCAAATTGTTTATTTTTAATTTGCCAGTATGTAGTTTCTTATGTCTTGGAGATGAGATTCTTTTCTAGATATTTTGAGGTTACTAAAGAGTGTGCTGATTTCCAGTTACTGAGGGAAAAATATTATAAATATGATCTAGTGAAATTAGCATGGATTACCAAGTCAGTTCTGAATAATTATAGGACATATACATCAGATGTGTGCTCAGTAATATACTTGCAGTGACTGCCTATGAAGCTACAGTAGCCTGCACATGTGATACGTTATTGTTTGAGATGCTATGAATACTTAGTACAAATGATTTTTTCAGAATGTCTGCAGTATTCAGGTACAGGGAACACTATTTCTGATAGTTCAAGAGTTATAAAAGAAATATCCAATATTACAGTTCTAACATCTGTTTAATAATTTGTTTTACAACAGGATTACTGCTTTGTCATGCTGCATAAAAGCAGAAACTGTTTTTCTGCTATTAAGCACATTATGAGACCTTTAAAAAAAGATTATAGCTTGCCTTATCATGTAAGCAATGCAAAATGTTACCCTCTTTGACCAAGAAGGAAAGAAAAAACCCTGACTTCCTTAGTCAAACCATGTTAATGTAAACAGATTTGTTATGCAGATATTTGATACATAAAGTAATTATGTGAGTGGGGGTGATCAAAAACTTGAGTTCACAGAACAGCCTTCATTTCACTCACTTGTAACATTTTATGTGCCATATTTTTGGGCCTTGGTTGCATTGCAAAAGTAGAAATTGCATTACTGAAAGGGGTGTTTTGCTTCTGCTTTGAATATAATTAGTTAAGAATCAGAAAATTGAATTCCATGGATTCACTGCATCTATTCTTATGCTCAGTTACTTTCCTGAAACCTTAAGATCAGGAGTACTGAAGTATGTTTTGTTTGCTGGAAAAAGCCAGGAAAAAAACCCTGAGACTGTAACCACTCAGTGTGAAGTGCTAGAATGCAGTCTTTAATGATTTGTTTTTTGTTTTGACAGTGAAGACAAAGTTCTGAGTGATAGAAATGCATGTTGTTCTGCTTATTTTTATAGCCAGAGATAATCAGCGTGGGCCTTTCCAAGGACAGAAGACAAGTTTTCAAGCTCTTTGGTTGGTTGATTTCTGGTTTGTCCTACCCCAGTGTCTTCTGTCATTGGCTTTGAGTAGGACTGAATTCACATAAATGGAGTGACATGTACTAGAGCCTTAGTCTTTCCTTTGTGCTGACTCTCCAATATTTAGGCTATGAGAAATTAGGCTTCGAGGAATATTGTTAACTACTTTGTTCTGCTTTATGTTATCATCTGGATGAAGGTTGGCGAGTTCTGTGAAAAGCAGGCATGAGTTTGTCTTCCAGAAGAGTAACATTGCCTGCAGTTATGCCAATAACTCTGCAGAAAAGGGTATGGCATTTAAATCAGTCTTGTAATTCTGATGTTAGTATGGGTTGGTGACAACATTTAAATATGGCTATATTTATTTTTTCACTTATTATTTCATTTCTCTTATGTAATAAGAATGTTTCTTTTCTGATAAATGTAGATTTTTTTATTTTTTTATATGAAATATGTTTGCATAATATACATAAATATTATGCGTACATAATTGAATTTTTTTACGGGTGCTTTTTCTCTCTGTTACTTTAGTTTTGTGCTTTGTACAAGAAATTATTTTTCTTAGAGATTAATGTAGTTTTAAAATATGAAGTACCATGATTACATTAAAGTATGCCTCTGTAGAAGGCTATGTTACTGTTCCTAATGGAGGATTACTGGAATCTGCTTCCACAGGTTTTGCACCACCTTTAAACACAACATACTTTTTCCTACCTTTTCTGGCTAACACCTTATTAGTGGATGGCCCATCAGATATTTTGGGAATTAGGGTGACACTTCACAGTGTTTCTCCATAGACACTGTACTTGCCTTTTTTTTACTGTGTCAATAAAAAGTGGAAGCAATGCAAAATCATTACATCTATGTGCAGTAGGATTGCTTAGGGTAACTCTATGCATGGGGGTGTCTATGAAGTTAAAAATACACGTGGAAATGAAGTATGGAAATATGACTCTCTGCTGAGCCAGATATATTAACTTATAAGAAGTTAGTTCAAACAAGCTGTAAGTTATTAATTAGTTCGATTTATTTTGTAAATGTAGATATTTTTCAAAACCTTATTGCTGCATAATATGCCTGACTCACTTTTAATAGACTCTCTGTTACTCAGAGGCTTTTAATATACCAGCATTATGAAAAATGAAAGTTCATTGAAATATTACTACAGTATTAAATGGTTCTCATAAGCAATTTACATAGAACACAGTATATACTTATGGCATAAGTCCAGTGGGTCTAAAGTAGTATATGAACACGTAGAGCTTTCATTGATTTGGGATATATGGTATTCTTTTAGATTATTTCATTGTTTGAGTTGGAGGGGAAGCCTGTGAACATACAGTTTTACTGGGATTGATTTGTACAGATTAGATTATACTACTGTCTTAATAACATACTACTTTTCTGGTATAGTAACTTTCAGATTTAGATATGTGCGAGATGTGCTCTTACACAGTGTTATCTAACAATTTGCTATATCTCTGTTACACTTCTCAAAAATATTCCTTCAAATATTGTGGTTTAACTTTTCAGCTCTCGTCCTCTTAATCCTGTGGTTCCTTCCTCTTCTTCTCTTCCTCCCCCCAACACTCCTTCAGATCTCAAATCTTCAGTTGTCATAGTTATTATTTTTGTCTGGTTTTTGTTATTTGCATGTTAGGAGAGAAAGGTCTTTGTTCTTGCAGCATGTAGTTGTGTTAGACTCCTCTGGTATGCACACAGCAGTACTTGGTGCTGTGTGGGAGGGGAGAGGTGTAACTTTGCTCAATCTAGCATTCAGAAGGCTAGGAAACTGTACTGTATATTTCAATGGGTTGCTTTTCTTTTTTTTTGTGTTGAGAGGTAAGAATAATTCTCCGAGGAAACGTAAGAGTTTTTCTTTTTTGATAAATTCAGAGTAAGATAAATTTCTGTGCATCCTCTCTCATTTTTACTTTTCATGCTACTATCAAGTTAGCTGTCAACAGTTACTGGCTTTACTTCTCTTTATCTGTGCACTTTGTAAGCCCAAAATAAAATTAATGGAAGTAGTAGGAGGAAGCAGCACAGGATGTTGCCTTAGGTAGGTAGCTATTGAGTTACTGTTGCAAAAAATTCTTGAAGGCATATGTCCTCACTGAGGGCTCACTCTATGCCAAATTTATTAGGCTTGTTTATGCTTGTGATGGTTTTATCTGTTCATGTAGAATTCCTCCTGAAATTATCTCTTCTTTCTATTTAGAAGGTGCTTGTGTTATTTCTGTAGCAATATTCTAATTTCTAGAACTGGAATACTGCAGGAAGGGAAGGCAGGAAGGCAGACTAGAGCCATGCTTGTAAGGGGTAACACGTGCATGTGTAAATTTGTTCTTGTTTCTTGTGGACATTAGAACCTTAGACATAACCTTTGACTTAAAGTAGTGCACTTTCTATTTCTTGTAGCACAAGAAGGACCTAGAAAAGTAGAAATGTTACATTAGCTCTGCATAGTCAAGATAAACTTAAATGTTAGCTCATGAAGTACTACTTTAGAGTATCAACCATCCCCAATCATTATTTCTTAAATTCATAGAGTGGGTAATCGTGTAAGAAGTCTAGTTTAATTATGGTACTGCAAAAATTGCAAGTATTTTTGTCCCCCTATTTCTCTCTCACAAAATGTAAAATTTTGCATTGTCAATGTGCTAATCTGACTGTTCTGCCAATTTCTTGAACACATGGGTTTTTCTCATTTTCATTCCAAATGCCTAATATGCTTTGTCCAAAGTTATTTCATACTTTGTGTTTTAAAATCTGATGTGAAGTGCTCATCACAGTTGACGTGTTTCATTCTTAAATAATATATTTTTAACTAAAGCTGCCGGGCCTTGTTTAGGTTCCAAGGAGTCTTTTAGCACAAACAGGAAAATTACATACTTAATAAGCATGGGGAATTATGTATATTGAGTACTATCGCAACCAGATTTATAGCATGTATAGACTAGATGTAATTAATCCAATTTCGAGTAAATGTCTTTATCTTCTGTATGAATAACTCTGTACTCCTCCAAAAGTGTTTTTAAGAAATTAGATTTGAAAGGTCATAATGAATTCAAGACACTGTTTTACAGTCAGTTAAAGACCAATCATTTATTCAATATAAACACTCACAAGTCTAATAGACTTGTTATATAATAAGGAGGGTCTTGGGCACGTGATGTTGGATGCAAGGTGTAGAAACAGAGAGACTTGTAGATTTTTTCCACAACAGCTGGGAACTTCATAGCACACTAGGTTGGATGCTGTTAAGAAGCATTGTGTACATGGGCAGTATGTATTGCAGCTGCATAATTTTCAGTGATTCTTGAAGGGATTGTGTATTGTCTTTTAAATGGAAGAAGTATTGATTAGAAAATGAGGATATGATTTAGATTGCTCAAATCTAGGCCTGCTGTAAGCATGGAAATTACAAGATTCTCTTGCATCTTTATTCCATTTATTTTTCTGCCCCAAAATCACATGCTTTAATCAACACTTACCCCTCTCCCAAGGAAAAATGGTCACTTAAGCCAAATTGTATCGAGAATTAGTAATGTCTGTCTGCAAGACTAAGAGCATGAAAGTAATTTTTCAGTTTTGCATTTGGATTCCCTGAGATGAAAGGCCAATGTGCTAATCCAGAAATTTTACATAAGGCACTTTAAGTGACATGATAATGGGGTCATTAAGTGGGTACCTTTTATAAAATAACTGGAGGCAGACCAAGCATTCGTGTGTGAAACATCTCTTTGGAAGGACAGTTTGAAAAATAGTAATTTAAAGATGCATAAACAACACCAGTGCCCTTTTTGTCTTTTCTACAGTAATAGAAAAGAAATACAATAATAAATAAAATAATTCAAGACCGGGTTGGATGGGGCTTTGAGCAATGTGGTCTGTGGTCTGTGGAAGGTGTCCCTGCCCGTGGCAGGGGTGTTGGAACTAGATCATCTTTAAGGTCCCTTCCAACCTAAGCCATTATATGAGTCTATAATACAATAGTAAAATGTTTCTATAATACAGTACATCCTTGAAGTTTTGAAGACAGATGAGAGGAGATGGAGAGAGTGGGCTTTAAAGGCCTAAAGAGTAGTGGTCAGCAAACCTGTGGTAATTGAGGTGAAATATTTGAAGTTTTTATTCAAAATAGAATATTTTTTTTAATGAAATTTTGTGGGGTCTGAAAGAAGTAAAGAGGATAACCATGATAAAGCAGTAGGATTAGCCTCACTGGAGATTCAGTATAGGATTAGGTTTTAAGATAAATTACTAGGATAAAACATCAGTATATGCTAGTACTGTATCTACAGAGTTTGATACGAACAGAAGATTTTGAGCCAGGACAAGAGTTGACAAAGGTTGAGAAGGATAAATATACATGGGCATGGGCAGAGACCCGAACTGAATTCAGGAGAAGGTTAGTGTGTTTTTTGCAAGAAATTTATATTTAAAATTGCCAGAAGGCCAAGCTAGTATGTAGGCTCACAGAAAGGTCTTGCCAGCTTAGCACATCTAATATGTGCTAATATAGCTGCATTTTGTTTGGGGACATCTGGAATTCCTGCTTACTCTTAATACTGAAAAACTTTGTGAAAGTAGCTTTAGAAGTATCTATCTCAGATACTTGTCTGAGGGAGCATACAACTTTCATGTTAGCTATGTAAAGATTAATGAACTGCCTAAAACAGTCTTCTGTCATACAATACTTGCAGATACTAAGGTACCTACTTGTGATAGAGGATGGCATGCGGCTAGAGATTCAGTTTATGGATGATAGGGAAGAAGGAGGGTGGCAGACTAGCATTTTCTGTCATCATGGAAGAGCTCTGGTTAGGTCCAGGGACTGTTTAGGAGAGAGCTACAGACAGGGCTCCTCAAGGGAAGGTGTTGCAGCACTTTTCTCCTCCCTTATGATGTTGGCCAAATAAATCTAGATGTGATACTATACTTGAGAAGGGTTCTAGACCAATTTTTGCATTGAATAGTACTCTTTATACTCAAGCAGGCACCTAAAAATGGATTCTGATATAGCAGTCATATACCAGTTGACCAGTCATATTTCCTGCTTTGACTAGCATAAAACCAGTAAAGCTTCCTACTGTTTTTATTTTGTATAAAACTGATCCCACGTGTATAAAAGAAATCAAAATGGGACTAACTTTAGCAGTCCCTATGGTTCAGGTGTGGGTGGGGAGAGGGAGGTTTTTCCTATCCTGTGACATTCCAGTGTCTACAAACAATCAAATTTTACAGGATATTTTGTACACAAAATCATCAGTGGTCTTGGAATTTAAAATCTGTAACACTATGCTGTACAGTTGTTGTGAAAGGTAGGTAGGGATGTGTGTGTGTGTGTGTGTGTGTGTGTGTGTATGAGAGGCTGAGTAGTAAGCACACAGAGCTTTTTTAAGAAGCCTTTTAAAATCTCAGTGGTTTAATACACTTGGTCATTACTTGTCCTTTGTATAGTTTGACAAGGTTTAGTGGCACAATTAATGTTGCACTCTGTCTCCTCTCTGTCTTCAGTTCTTGAACAGATCTTTGATATGTTTTTCAGTTTCTTCTTGCCTTCTTTGAACATCTAACATTCTTCATACAGTAACCAAGGAAATTGGCAGTATTTAGTGCCCTACTCTGCTCATAATCCTTTTCTGTGGGCAGAAATTCTTTGGAAAAAAACCCAGCTTTTTCATCAGTTGAAGAAAGTGCTTGGCCATTTCCTAGCTCTAGTACTTTAGTCGCCTCTTGAATAAATTAGGCTTCAAGAAGTCAGAACTTGACCTTCAGACTGTGTTATCTAGCCTTGAAGTATATCAAGAGCTATTGCTGAATAGTTATTTCTGCTAAAGTAAACCCTCTACTGATTATGCTGCATTGCTGTATATGAAGGGAGAAACTCAGCAAATGGCACACAAGGTGTTGGCATCAGTCTTATGTGAAAAATCACATTTCCCTGACTTATATGTCTTCCGTGTTTTACTTTGAACATGCTATAACATATAAGCAAGTACCTGAAAAATTAGATTTTCTTTACTTTTGATAAACTGAAGCTACATCACTGAATACAAAGAAAATTCATCACATCGAACCAAGGAATTATTCATATTTAAACTTGCTTTCTTCCTCATTTTAATGCTGTTGCTATGGGTACTGCCCATGCCCCATACTTCACCACTCCTTGTTTTTCTGCCTGTGGGTCAGGAACAGAGGCAAGACCAGCCCAAAAAAACAACAGCCACCTTAAGGACCTAAAGAAGGAGTTATGACTGATCATGTAGTGGATTTGCATGGCAAATTTTTGGTAGCAGGGGGAGAGGGGCTCTACACAGGTGGCTTCTGTGAGAAGCCGCTGAAAAGTTCTCTCCATGTCCAACATAGCCAATGTCAGCTACCTCCAAGACAGACCCTTCAGTGGCCAAGGCTGAGCCCTTCAATGACAGTGGTAGTGCCTCTAGGGTGACATATTTAAGAAGGGGAAAAAGTTTGCTGTGCAGCTGCATCTGGAGAGAGAATATGTGAGAGGAACAGCCCTGTAGACACCAAGGTCAGTGGGGAAGGAAGTGGTCCAGGCACTGGAGCAGAGATTCCCCTGCAGCCCATGGTGCAGCCCATGGTGAGGCAGCTGTGCCCCTGCAGCCCGTGGAATCCAAGAGGAGTGCAAAGATCCACCTGCAGGCCCTTGGAGGCCTCCACACCAGAGCAGGTGGATGCCCGAAGAAGGCTGTGACCCCTGTGGGAAGCTCATGCTGGAGAAGGCTCCTGGCAGGACCTGTGGACCTGTGGGGAGAGGAGCTCACGCTGGAGCAGGAGCAGAATGTGAGGAGTCCTTCCTCTGTGGAGGAAGGAGCAGCAGAGACAACGTATGAGGTACTGACTGCAACCCGTGTTCCCTGTCCCCCTGTGCTGCTGGTGGGGAGGAGATAGAGAAAATTGGGAGTGAAGTTGAACTTTGGAACCAGGGAGGGATGGGGCAAGGTGTTTTAAGATTTGGTTTGATTTGTCATTACCTTTCTCTGATTTGATTGGTAGTAAAACTAATTTCCCCAAGTCGAGTCTGTTTTGCCTGTGATGGTAATTAGTGAAGCGATCTCTCCCTGCCCTTATCTTAACCCATAGGCTTTCTCTCCTCTGTCCAGCCGAGGAGGGAAGTGATAGAGTGGGCACCTGCTGTCTAGACAAGGTCAGCTCACAACAGATCAAAACTCCTGAACCAATATAATTATGTTGTAACACTGGAAATTTTAGCCCGATTCCAGTTCATCTAAGTCTCTTACACTGATAGTGACTTCCTAAAGTTTCTGGTTTGAAGTTGTCCTTATTCAGTTGCTTTCAACCCTTTATTTATGTTTACATTATTTCAAAGCAACCAGTTTTTCATCGTTTAAAATAGTTATATAAGAAGAGATTTATTCTGCTGCAGTACAGTTTATAATGGGTGCCTTGGGAACAGTACAAAGCAAGGCGAGTCAAACTTTAAGTTACACTTTCCAAGAATACACATCCAGTTTCTTGACCTAGAGTTGATAGGCTCTCAGCATATTTCTCATTTTTCATCATAGTTCTCATATATGGCTGTCTTGGACTGCTGACCAATATCTTTACCAATACTCATGCTTAGGCTTAAAAAATATTAACTAGGAGAGGCATCTTTTATTCCTTTCTTTCCCATGCCTTGTACACCCCTGTAGTTACAACTTCTTGAAATTTGTGTTTTTGCTGATACCTTTTCTGTTTGACACTACTAAAATTCTTATGAAGGACTGAGACCTGGGAGGAAGTGTTCAGTTGACAGCCGTAATGCTTTTCCTTTATTTCCTACTAGAATTCTGGTTTTTTTTTCACTGTTCTTTAGTGCACTCCGATTTCTTTGCAATCTTTTTCATCACTCTTGTTGCATATTGTATCATTTCTACTGACAACCTTTGCCCTAACATAACATTGTGCTTTTTTCTTAGACCACTTAGACTGCTTTTCTGAACTAGTTAACTCCTTTCTCCAAGAGGTTAGCAATTAAGTAGTATCTAGACTGAATAGCAGTTGGAGCCCTCTGCTTGTCTTGTATTAGCTTGACAGCCAGACTACAGTAGCTCATCATATTATCCACCAGCTGCATATGCAAGCCCTCAGTGTTGTGATTTTTCCTTTGGTTCTTTTGATTGTAACTTGTTGGATTGGTGCCTGTCACCATCTTTTTGGGTATCCTGTTTGACAAGACTTTTAGGATGATCATAACACAAATAAAATGCATAAATACATTTATGGTAATATGAACATGAGTTGTGTGTGGGAAAGAGAAGCAGCAGCCAGACAACCCAGAAGACCTCTGAATGTGGGGTATCACAGCGTGTGTAGAGATGGGAAACGTGCTACTGCTTCTCAGTTTTCCTATATGACTGAAGACTGTGCAGTCTGCATACCTTATTTTCCTTTTAGAACAAATGATAAGAGGTAAACATTGTCAAAATAGAATGAATTTTTGAAATTAGTAGTGTCCCCTTTTTACTGCATCAACTACTTATCTTCCTATTTCACTTTGTTCACTTGTTTTAGTCTCCTGCATCAGGTGATTATTACATTTTTGCCAACACTTACAGGCTCTGATTTCCATTCCCAGGCTTCCCTTGTCTTTTTTTCTGTTTCTTTAGGAGTCTGGATTTGTTAGGAAAAATTGCTTACAAAACTGTAATAACACAGCGGGGTATAGCTGAAGGTTTTACATGGTTTGAGTAGACTTACTAGCTTTATTTCAGGATTTACTCTTTATTTAGAGTTTATGCTTTAGCTGGAGGGAACAATGCTATGAGAATAAAATAGAAGTTCAGAAGTGCTGAGGGATAAAGTGTTCTGTCAGAATAGTTATCCTACAACAGTTAAACCTTGCTGTTATATTCCACTGGTGACTAGAAACAGATACCCAGAGATGACAGTACTGGACTGGAAGGGTTATAGTCTGACCCAGCAAAGCAAGGTTTTTGTCTTATACCAAATGACAAAGTATTTCAGCATTCTAAAATGAGCATTTATTATAGTGGGTTAACCTACATGGCCTTTGTCATATTTGCTCTGGACATTCCTTCTACCACTCCAGAAATTCAGAGAAATTCTGAATTCCAAACTATCTCTTATTTAACTAATAGTATAAACTTTTCATTGTCTTAGAGTCTACATTCTTTTCTCCTCTTGTAACCTTCATGGCAATACATAGCTGATGACAAAGGCGTTATTCTCTTTGAAGCTGTGTTGCAGTTCAAGCCTAAACTTCTGTATAAAATTGCCAAAGTGAAAGAGTTTTAAGAAAAAATCCGTTTCCCTCCCCCTCCCCCCTTTAAAAAATCTATTTCAGGACTGCTGCAGAGGAAACGAGAAAATAATTGATCTCTTAACAGTGTTATTCAGAGACTTGGTCTTTCTCACCTTCAGCAAGAGATCTGCTCTACTGAGAAACCAGCAACATAGTGTGAAAAACCTGGTAGAAACAATAGGTGTACTTCTTTTTATAGCTGGTATCTCTTCAGAAACATAAACTGCAGCCAGAACGTGGCAGTAACAGATTTGCTTTCTCTTGTGCTGGAACACAGCATTCTATTTATCTCTGACAAGCGAAGGATATGTTGGACAAACTGCACTATTAAATACAGAAAGCCTCATTTAAATAATGTGACATAAATAGGGACAAGCTATTCAAACATGAAGCTGATAACATTTTGCCCTTAACTTTGTTGTACACAGAAAACAAAAACCAGAAGTGTATTTTAGTGGCTTTGTATTTACATTTCTTTCTCCCTCTGTCTTCATACATGACTTCTTTGGAAAGTAGAGTAGTATGTGGATAATTTCTACCATATTTCTAGAATTGGGGTTGAAACCACTGGTACACTGGCAACTTTTTTCATTTTCCATTCATTTTCTATTTCACTAACTTTTTTTAAAAAAATAATGAAATACTGAAATTCCTTCTTAAGTCAGACTCTTTGACTCCTCTGCTATGATTTTTCCATCCTCTCCCTCTTTTAAGTCCAGTTAGTCTAACTGGATCGTTTCCCATCAGTATATGGTACATTCTAAATATTGCTCTTGTGTGTAGTAAGAGGTAAAACTGTGTATTACTATTTAATATATAAAAGCTATTTAAAGTTAAGACCTCTCTGGCAGTGTGGAAGTGAAGGACTGAAGATACTAAATACCATAAATTTACTAATAGGGCTAATAAGCTGATCACCGCCACTAAATTAGGTTTTCGTGAAGAAAAGTTCATGTGAAAGTAAACTTTTTTAACCTGAATAATCAAGTTTGATCTGAATACTGATTTCTTCAAATCAAACAATAAGGCTTTTGAAGTTTTTTCAGAAAAGGCTTGGTTTGGGGTCAAAATATGAAACTCTTATCCACTACCAAGATGATTTTTGTACCTTGCTAGTTATTTTAGCAATTTTCTGTGTGTTTCATGAGAAATAATAAAATAGCTCTGAGTGAAGATAATGGGTCATAAAGCATGTAGATTTAGCCTAGACAAGCGAGCTCTGTTGGGTGGACTGTATGAGCTGAACTGTATGAAAGAGTGTGATGATTCTGACACTAAGAAGTGGTGATGCATGGCTAAAAGGGAGATAGTTTTGTGTACAAATATAGTTATTTGGAGTTATTATGCCATGGTCTCAACTGAGTTTTAAAATTACTTTCCCTTGGTTAAAGAATTTTAGTGAAGTTTCACTGGGATGTTGTCATTTATTTATTTATTCTTAATGGCTGGGAAGGTGTAAAAAACTCTCTTGACTTAACAGTCTGTGTACTGGGTTTAGATTAACTGGAAAGCCATGTGTACTGTGCACTGGAGTTGGGCAGTGACCTATGTTGGATTAGCTCTCTGTAAGCAATACAAAAAAGACAGGAATAGGGAACGTTTTACCTTTCCTAGGGCCAAGAGGCTTTGCAAATAGCCTTGTGTCAGATGCTAATGTACACAGGTAGCATTACTCAATAATGTAATGAAAAATAACTAAGACTTATCTTTGTCATTGCTTGTAAGACATGGGTCCTCCACTCTGATTTAAGGGCTAGTATGAGTAAGAGTTTGAAATTACTTGGCAATAGACAGCTGTTCTAAAAATGAACTGTTCATTCCAAGTTCATCTTTATTTTGCAGTCTCTTGCTCCATAACTGTTTAATCTTCATAATAGCTCTTTGTTCAAAGGACTTGGGAAAAGTTATTGATACCAATCAGTGTGAACTGCGTTACCCCACTGACATTTTTCAGAATTATGATGATTACTCAAAACCACTCTAGGAACTGCTATGAACAAGATGGGGAAAAGTTTTCAGAAATTTAAGAGTAGATTTTCTTCTAGGAAGAGACAGATTCAGATAATGTTAACAGATTCTTACCTGTCTGCCAAATGATAGGCGCTGGTGACTCACAAATTTGCGAACCAATACGCCAAAATTAATATGTTGCAATAGCCCTTGGGCTTTTCCTCTTTCTCAGGACTGAATAGAAGTTTATACTCTTTGCATATCAGATGAAGTAATAGGTGGAGCCTAAACCTCCATTTCTGTTGGTGTCAGGATACGCTGAGGTTTGCCATTTAAGTTTCTTTAAATGTTAGACTGTATAACCTCCTGTTAACTACTTGCCTTTTCATTATCAGAGCCCCTCTATTTAAACTGACAATTTTATTTCACCTCTAAAGACTAGATCTGGGAACCTGTTCTTCCATATCTGTTGTGAATATTTAATGCAAATAAATGATTTAGCTGCTCTGCAGTGTGTTTATCTTGTATAAGTGCTCCTTTGACAGCTTAATCATTTGGCAAGTCTGCTAATTTTCTTTCATTTCTGCTGTTCCGTGAAATTGTATTATTTGAAATTTTTGCTGATAATGTTTAAACTTCCTCACAGCTTTCTAGTTATTTACGCACATCATAACAGTTATACTTGAAATACCTCTTTAGTTTGGAATTTCCGTGGTCTGAAAAAAATTTTTTGTAAGGCAGAATAATTTGAGACTCTCTAGTTAAATAAATTGTCCCATCCACCCCCACCTTTCCTATAAATAATCTACATTCTTTTTAAGGAGTTTATTGTGAGTTTTACTTCTATAACTCCCTTTGTATTTCTCACCCCTTATTTGGTCCTTGGTGGTAATGGCTGTTGATGGCTTTCACTTTTAATCTATTTATTACTTCCATTCTTATTTACAGTATGTTGAACTTCAAAATGTAGCTGTTCTTATTTAATTCTTCAATGATAGTAAATTTTTGAGCCAAGTGTCATATAGTTATTGTATAGTTTACAATAATCTCACTTTTTGCTCTAAAAGTAGATGTACTGTGATTTAATTGTCCAAAATGTGGTAGTTGCTTTCTCTAGACTTTGCCTTTTGTTCTGTTTTATACAGGGAAATGAAATCTTCTATAACTATTTTATTACTGTTTATAGCTATATTTTGTTTCTATTGACCATTATCATAAAACCGAATGTATCAAATTCAGGATTAAATAATGTTATTTGAACTTTCCTGTTGTCTTTCAAAACTTGTTTCTCTTCAGTTTTACTGACGTTGTCTTTGACATGATTGCATGTCAGCATTGTCCTCATTCTGCTATTTGCTCCAGTAGCGTAATGTGATTGTCATAACCTTCGTTTGAAAGAACTTTGTTGTGTATTTTTTACACATAGCTTGTTATAATTTGGAAATCTGCATAATTCAACCTCCCTTTTTATAATACAACATATTTACACATCTAAAGCAGTAGTCATATGAGGGAGCCTAAGTTCTTTACAAATCTTAATGAGTTCAATCTGTTACCTTGCTGTACGGAAACAGATTTCACTTCCCCTGCCCCATTTTGCAAAGAGGAAACTGAGGGACTAATACTGACTTGCCCAAAATCAGATGGGAAGTACATATTTTAAAACTAAGAATTGGACCTTTTTGCCTATACGTAATATAAAGTATTTTTTGTTAATTCTTCACCAAATTGCTATTCAGTTCCTATTTTTGGTGTGTTTTTTTCATTCATGGGATGGTCATGGATGGTTGGATTAGGTAGGACATGGAGTTTGTACCAGGAGTCTGAGAGAGGAGAATGACTCTATGGGCTACATAATATGGACAGTTGCTATAGTGCCTTAGTAAAATATCAGAAGACTATTACAGAAAATAAGTAGAAGTTGTTTTAATTGGTAATATGTGCATACTGTTTCTGTGCAATTAACCGAGTTTTTCAGTACCTTCTAAAAGAATATCTAGGTCTAAAAAGATTCATTGTGTTTTAAGGCAACAAATTCATTCATCACTGGAGAAACTGACCTGGTCTGTGGTCTTATATTGAAATGAAGGCTGGAAATTAACTTTTTTTTTGCTCTTTGAAATGTCATTTTAAAAATGGTTAGATTATGGAAAAAGTATAAGACTTTTCTAGGTTGTGGTAGGAAATGTGGGCAATTTTCCTAGATTTTGCTCTTCCTTTTGTGGCACTTTAGTTTCGTTGCAAGACAGAGATAATTGATTATTAGTGTTTTTATATCTTTTAGTGCTTGCAGTCTTAATCTATCAATAATAGATATGTGTATACAAACTTCACTTTTGGTCACTTGGAAGATCAGCTTCTCCTCCTTTGGGCAACTGCTTCCTTCTTTGCTGTCCTTGTATTCACTGCCTTGGCTTACCCTCACTTTCTTTAAATTAGTCTCCTGAGTCTTCAATATGTGTCTTCACAAGCTGTAGAGGGGCTTAACTTTTCCTTAATAGTCTTGGTGGTCCTATTGAAGAAGACGACAGCTTCGTTTCATTTCAGGTCACTCCTAAGGTGTCCAATCTGCCTGTTTGGGCTGGTTTTTAATAAATTTTCTGATTTGTACCTTGAGAAGAAAGCAAGGTATTCTAGAAAAATACCTTGACAAAGAGTCTGTGCATGATGGAGATGTTAAGTCTAATGCTCATGCCACCTAAGGTACTGAATATTTTTCTGTATGGGAGCAGTGTTTCTTCTGCCTCTTGAAGCTGTACTGTGTTCCAAAAAAGAAGTCAGGACTGCTGTAGTTAAACACTGTGTGCACCTTGTTTTAATGACAGATGTAACTTTCTAAAAACTGTGTGAATCCTTTTGGCCTGGAAATCTTCCCTTTGGAGGAAATACTGGAAGCTGGCATTTTAATTGTAGACCGAGATATTTAAAGGGAAAGTCTTACATTCACAACTGATAAAGACAGTAAACTTTACAAACATGCTATTTGTTTTCAACCAGTTGTGAGTTAACCTCTTAAAGATTTTTATGAATGCAGAATTTTGCTGATTCTCAATAAAATCAAGACAGACTATTGCTAGAAGTCATAAAACAGGTCAAAATTCTAGAAATTTCTGAGTACCTCCACTGTAGTTAAAAAACACTCTAAATTCCCCTACCCTCTGCCAATATCAATATGCAAAAAACTTTGTCTAGCAGGGGGCAGGGCTGGGAGTTGAACAAATGCTTCAGGCAAATAGCCTGATAGTTAACACTAAAGATGGGTTAGCATAGTATCAGGCAGCATTTCAGGGAAAGTATGGCACCCTGTAGTGTGAGACTTTTTAAGACCTGGTTTTGCACACAATAACTCTGCATTTAACATAAATGTGACTGGAATTATAATATAACTACAAAAATGTGCAGTATTTTATTCATGGGGGAAAATAATTTTAGAAAACACAAGCTGAAGTTAGGTACTTTTATCTTTATAAATAAATGTGGCTTGTTTTTTTTTTTTAAGGTGATGACTACACACTGTGTTAATGGCTATTCAGGAGCATTAAGAATCATATAAATGTCAGGTCATATTGGTGTAGCCACCTAAGTATGGAATCCATGTGCTGAGTGGTTCTTTTTCTGTTGGTTCTACCTGGCTTTTTTCACACGTTAGGACTTCAGTTTGAAATTTGAAATTCCTCACTGCAGGGCATATGTTTGTGCTGTTTCTGCAGATTGGAACTTCCGAAACAGATGGCAGGAAGATTCTGAAGAATCAGACTTGGACACCCTCTCTTAAAAGTCTACGAACACATTATTTAATTATTGTAGTGGAGATGACAGTTGAGTGTGGAAGAAGACTTGGGGGAGTAGAGTCCAACCTTGCTTCTTTTGCTCCTCCCTCCTCCCACGCTGATTACCTTATGTGCTCTTTTACTTATTCTTTTAAACACTTTCTGGCTTTTTTTCTCCTTCTGGTTATTTTTTAGTATAAAAGCTAGGGTCTACATTTTCTTTTCCTATATTAAATACTAGGTTATATTTGTCAACATCCTTTTTACATTCTGAGTTAATTTGATTAGTGAAATATAAACAGTAATATATTTTATTTTGAAGGAACATTTCTTATAAGAATAATTTTTTTGAGGGATAAAGATGTGTTGCACATACTTCTGGGATCTTGGCTGATTTTTAGTATATTGAAAAATGGAAAGGGGATATGTAGGAATTCTGTACCTCCTTGACTGCTCCCATAGGCAGTGAAAACAATTAATGCTTGTCATGCTGAGCCCGGTGATTTCCTCTGATAGGAAGATCTTGGACCTGCTTATTTCTTACTTCCAGTGACTGAAATAGAAGCTATTGAGGTGTTCCTTTTTCTGGCCTTGGGAAGAACTAAAATCTCCTTGTATTTATAAACTAGAGAGGAAAGAAGAAGATTTAAGTGCTACTGAGGTAATTTTTTCTGTCTCCTAATAGGTATAGTCAAAGAAAGTGAAACAGCTTGGTTTAGAACAAAGTTTGAGAGTGTATGGTAATGAAAACTGTAATGAGAGCTTGTTCTCACTTAGCGCCTCTTTTCTTGTCTGCTGCTTCTGAGACAAATTTTTCAGGGAGAAAAATGGAACAGAGTGAAGATGACTGGCCAGCCTAATGCATCATGATAACCACTAATAAAAATAAAGTGGTCACTCAAGATTCCTCATCTCTATGGAAGGTCAGCACGGCTGCATCCTTCTACCCTTTAATTCTTAAAGCATCCTCTATTTCTAGGAAGAGAAGTATTGCAACATAATTCCAAGGAAAAATGGGATTTCGAATTTATCCTTTTTCATCTGATCCACTCCCCTTGGAATAACTACATTCCCAGCAAATCCTACAAGAGACTTGGCTTCAAACACAACAGAAAGTGCAGACTGAGCAACTTCCAATTGGAAAAAAAACTCAAAAATCACTCTAACTGATGAGTTTTGCACCATCACATTTAATTCATTAGGCAAAAACTGTGACAGAAGTTGATTAGGTGACTGTCTATTATCTCCTGCTGCATTTGAATCCCTTGCAAGGAAGAGAAAAAGCACACAGCATTTGTGTTTTATAAGGTAGCAGATGTCAGAGCTGTGAGCTGGGGTGGTCTGTTGTCCTAGACTTGCACAGGATTTATTTCCCTGTACTGGAAAGCTGAGTGAGAATACTCACAGAGAATATAAACTGATTTTTTTTTCTCATTGTTTTTTTGTTGTTTTGTTTTGTTTTGCTTTAGCTGTGCTCCTGTAGTCCAAGGCCACCTCCAAGACTTCCTGCTCCCTGAGCTGAATGGCCACAGGCAGCTCGTTATCATGACTTGTGTTGCTGTCTTCAGCATTTTAAAAAGTCTTTTTCTATTTCTTCAGCAATAAGAGTGTAGTCATCTGCACTGCGACTCTTAACCCTTTTAAGAGGAATTTCTGTTAAAATCATCCGTCAAGAGCCCCAGCTCGGGCTGTACGTGCTCCTGCTGTAAAACAAGTATATCACCAAACTTGATGAGTGCCTGGAGAAAACTGTAGTTGCTGGTATGTGCCATAGGGTCCCTAGCCAGGGTACTCACGTGGATTCCCACCCTGGCTGTATTGTGAGAATATTGAGAAATAGAGTAGAATATTTCAGTTGGAAGGGACTTAAAAAATGATCATCAATACTTGGAAAGGTGCTTTAATTCTCTCCTTTGCTTTCCCTTTCTATACTGTCTCTCTTCTTTCTAGCACTTCAGCTTGTAAAATCCTTTAGGTTCAGACTGAAACAGGCTTGCTGGAGAGACTAATGAAACTGTCCCTGACCTTCAGTGCTGCTCGAGTAGGACCTATTTGAAGGTGATAGGATGCTGTTTTGTCTAGTCACCTCTACAGCGCTCCATCCCATTCACAGTGCACCCTACCAGACACCTCTTTTAATTTCATCTTTGAATCCTTGTAAATACTGCAGGGATTTAAATATTTCATGCCAGTGTATCCTGAATGGCTGAACATAATTTCTGTGTGACTGGAGTAGGACTTCTAAGTTGTGTGTGTGGAATCAGACTCTGCTGCAAACAGGCTGCATTGCTGCTGGTCTCTCTTGCTTAGCAGTGGGAATGCTGCCAAAGGATAGACATCTTGTAAAATCAACTGTAGGCATCAACCATGGGTGTTTTGGCAGTATTGAAATCAATAGTGATGTGGTCTTTTTGCCTTTTGTATTAAATGTAAGTACTGGGCTGCAGCTTAGGCCCATGGAAACCTTGGATCTACTTTTTCCAAGGTCTGCCTCTTTCCCCTGGAAGACTCAGATTTGAGGTTGTTGATTCATGAATACAAAGAGATTTTTCCATGTTTTAGGAGCTTGAGTTTAATGTTTCCTATATCCTGAAGATTGGTGTTGTGGCAAGGGTGGCTTAATATCACATGGAACTCTTGAGCTGCCGTCATTTAATAGCTGTAATATTAAAGCAAATCTTCGTGGACTTCATGCTTATTTAGTTTGTAACAAAACTGCTGTATATGTAGTTCCACTGAAAAAAACAGGTGTTTGGAGAGGAGTTAGGCCATCAGTGTGCATTAAAATCTCTGTGTGGTTTTCAAATGGAGTTGTTTTTCCTTGATCTGAAGTTTGGAAAACATGAGTGAGCTGACCTGATATTATTTTTTTTTTGGATTTTTGCCATTAGTGGGAGAGAAGCAGGTGGCAGGAGGTACAGTTGCAGTTCCTTCTTCACCTTCCTACCAACTTCAGCACAAACCAGAGAAGCAGCTGCCGTAACAAGTTAGGGCAACAATGCATTGCTGGTTGTTGATTAGATGCTTGAAATGAGCATGTGTTCAGTAAGGCAGCAATTAAAGACCGACTGACAATAACATGCTTGTTTATCTTTAAAGTAAGAACTTCTATCTAGCCGTTTAATGAAGGGTTTACAATGGTATTTAGGTTTTGTGCATGAAGCCCAGGTGAGATGTGTCCTGCATTCTCATGAATAAACTGAGAGGAGTATTTTTGAGACAAATTAAAAGCATCTTGAACACCCTTTATATTGAGGTTGTCGGTGCTTGACAAAATTTGAAGCCACTTGGTAGCATCTCCTGTTTTTATTGTCTGTAGAATTATGAGCATCTCGAATCTGATTGCTGTTCTCTGAACTAACTCCTTTATCAGATATATCTGCAGTTCTTCAGTCAGAGTTTTTGAGTTTCACTGTTTATGCTCTGTGGTTTCTTTTTCAGCTTACTTAAGAATGTATGGTTTCACCACATTTATTTACCTCTTCATTAACATTTTTTTAGAGGGAATGCATCAGTCTGTCCAGTGTCCTGTGGCAAGGGATGTCCAGTAGCCAAATTTAGAAGTGGAATGTGCTTTGCTAAGCTGTTTTGTTCTCACTTATGCCATTACACTGGAGAGGAATGGCTGTTTCATATTGCATTCAATGTGTATGGGTTCTTGTCTCAGTCATGAAGCTGAGAGAGGAACATATTTGGAGTAAATGAAGCAAAGATTAAACTTATGGATATTTTAGAGTTTTTGTTTATTGCAGGTAATCAAAGTGTATAGTGAAGATGATACTAGCAGAGCTTTGGAAGTACCCAGTGATATAACAGCCAGGGATGTATGTCAGCTCTTGATATTGAAGAACCACTATATTGATGACCACAGCTGGACTCTCTTTGAACAACTTACCCACACAGGTTTAGGTAAGACTAATACTATATAATGGTATGGTGGTAAATAAGGTGTTTGGTTTTCATTTTCACATAGAAGTACAATTTCAATAGAATGGCTTGAAAGGAAAATGATGGGAAGTCTTGCGTGAATTTATTCTTTTGGGGGATTGTTGCTTCTGATTCTCTTTTTTTGAAAGCATAGCTATAAAGTGGATTTTTTAATGGTACATTTGCCTCACATTGCTTGATCTGCATCTGTAAGAGTCATTTGGAAGACACTGACAGTTAAGATTCTCACTGCAAATTCTTCCTTGCTCTTCCTTGATTTTCTTTGGCAGTCCTTCCTCTCTTATTGGTATTTCGTGCTTATCTCTAGAAAGACTTGGGTTATTTTCATTGCCGATAAAATCCTGTTTGTTCCCAAGACATCTGAGTGAAATCTCTGACATCAGGGACAGAAAGCAGTTACACAGTGCTATTCTACCTGGACAATAGTACTCAGTCTTCAGAAACAACATCAGAGTGGGCTGCCAGTATTTTCCTGCAATACAATCAGTTTGACTGGATTTATGGTGAACTCTGGGACAGGGCTACTTAAAAAGCAGACCAAAACCATTCTTCTAAACCTCCAGATTTGGACCAATGAACTGTGTTGAAGTGACTCCATGTATTTTAAGTTGCTGGAAACAAAATGTTCTGAACTTTCACATCATCAGTGTTCCTCTAGTGTAATAAAACTCTTTCTATTATACAGTTTAAAAGTAACCTGTGGTTTCAGAACATAAGTTTAACTCCTGGTTTCTGTTCCTTTTTGAAGTATATAGATGTACTTTTGCAGTATAAAAACAAAAAGGCAAATTAGTTATAGTGAGGAATGGGATGTTTTCAGAGATGTAAAAAATGCAGCACTCAGGAAAGAGTTCACTCAGCAAGAGATGAGTTTAGAAGTGCACTGCTGGGATGAAGTATTGAACTGAAACTCTAGTCAGACAATCTTAACTCCTTTTACAGCACTCTGTTTCTGTACTGTATTGTGTATGGTTTTGATAGGAAAGTATATTAAAAAAAATCTACTAGAGACAAATACCGTAAAAAATCTGGTTTTAATTTCATGTCACCCGAAGTTTGCATATTATTCTTGAACTTTGTCACTGGACTGGAGTTACAAAACGTAGTACTTCTGCAAATTCAAGGGCAGTTCCAGCTGCTAGTGCAAAGTGTGGCTTGAGAAAGAGGATGTTCCGGAGACCTTCCTGCATTCTAAAATATGTAGGAAACTCCTTGAAGTTCTTAATTCTCAGAAGAGACTGCGCTGGTACCTGGTAACTCTGGTACTGTTGATTTTAAAAAAAGAGTACACACCACAAACAAAAAACCAAATGCCCCCCATACACTTCCCCCCAACTATGGATATTTAAATATGTCTAAAAGCTGTTTTTAAGGTCCCTTTCTCTGTATTTATCTAGGGAGTGTGGCCTTGTGCATTTGTAGAAAATAAACTTGACTGTGCATCTCTGACTCAGTTATGTTCAACAGCTGTATTTTAAGGATGAACTACAAGAGCTAAAATGGGTTTCTACCCTTTTATGCTCCTTTATGCTATGAAGGCAGCCACAAACGTTTGTCAAATTTCTTTTCTTGCTTTGTAACATTTCAAAGATATTTGTAACCTTTTGCACTGAATGTATCAGCTGTAAGATGCTTCCAACGCAGAGTAAGGTCAGAGTTAAATCTGGGTCGAGGCTGTAAACAACTGCAATAGAAGAGGAGGTAGCAAAATGGCATTCGAAAACACTTCTACATAAATAGCAAAAGTGTTTTCTGTGTTTTATAGTGTAGCTGGTGTTTAAATAGCATAATAACTATTGAAGAAGACACCTTTGACAAACCGTGCCAGAACAATAGTGGCACTGTTTATCCAGGTTTATTTATTTGCACAATACACTTTTTGCCAAATAGTCTGTTTTCTTTAGTCTGAAGGTTTTCTTGGAGGATTTCAATATCAAATAATTAGTGAAGTTTCTTTTCCTAAGATTCTGATATTCTCAAAATTGCTGGAGACCTACATTCACCATGCAGTCTTCTGACTGCTCCAGCTGCTTTCAACATAGTTCTAGAAAAAGGTTCATTTTAAAATTATTTCCTGGATGATGAGGTTGGCAATTCAACATTGCTAGCCAAGGAAAGGAACAACTTGAGATAGCCTCTATTTTTTTTTTTAATAGTACTGAACGATAATGGAATTATCTTTATGATACTGTTAGATCTGATTTTGTTTGAAAGGTTTAACATATTGATCTTGACTGGCATTAAGTATATTCTTAAGCACTGTATGAGTGGCTTGAACAAACATTTTTCAAATGATGAGTTAGTTTTGGATTGTTTGCTGCTTATTATTGCATGTTTTACTCATGTAAATTTGGACAGTCATTTTCATCTCACAAGTTAAGTGAATTGTTAATGAAAGGAGCGAGTGTATTGAAAGCTGTGAGCGAGTGTGTGTGTCTGTGTAAATTCCAGTATGATGTGGATTAATAATTCATCCGTCAATTAGTGAACATTTTCTTTAACATCTAACAGCTGTCTGAATACTCCTGAATTAGATATAATTGCATGAATCTTAGTGAGTTGAGCACAGCGTTCTGCTTTTAATCAAGACAGACATTAATTACATCACTGGATTGTGCCTTCATTTCTGTGTGGAAGTATCTGCTGTGAAGGTTTAAAAAGGGAAAAACCCCAGCAAAACTGCCACCTAAACCAAAACATAAACCCGTAGTCTCTATATTTTAGTTTTCACAAACATATATGCCCTTTGGTGTGGAGCTATATTGTTGAACATTAAGCATGGTCGTGTCCTTGCTGTATTGCCTGGCAGATGCTGACCAGGTGGAGTTGGCTCAGGGCAAGTGGGCAAGGTGAGGTGGTCCTGCTTCCTGGGGCACTGGCTGGTGCACCCCATCTGCCTGCCATGGAGCACCCACACTGCACCCAGCCCACTGCCTTGTCACCCGGGATGCTCAAACTTCCTCCTCACCTCCAAAGTTTTGCAGTAGCCTGGGCTCTATTTCAAATCCTGAAGTACAACAATTATTGCAGTCTTATAAATGACAATATATTTCAGAACTGTATGTTTTTGCTATCTATCCTCTTTGTCTTAAAATATTGGATTCAAATAAATAAATTTTTGAATGTTTTTCACCATGTCTAAAATTATTGAAGGCAGCTGAAACATGCCTAGATTTGGATGATGCCAGGTACCTTGGTGCTGGGAGTCCCATACTTTCAGTGTAATTTCCTTGTGCGAGGCAGGCTCTGAAAACAGAATGGTTTACTATAACTGTTCTCCTTTTCAAGAGAAGTACTGTCTTCATCCTGAATTTTCTACTGAGAAGTTTTTGTGCTGACTGTAAATGGTTTTCTGTTTGCTTCTGCGGCTGAACACATGTTCTAGGGCTCCTCTTTGAATAGGTGATAGTGCCTTGGCCAGGCTCATCATCGGTGTCTTTCAGTCTCATTTTGATTTCACTCTCTGCATTCTCTTAGGTAGCCTGTGGGAAAGTTCGTAAGGCACTACCTGTGCAATAATACTGAGCAATGGCTTTCTGGTTTTTATTTAGTTTAAACTTTTTTCCTTGCTGGGTGGCCAGAGAGGAGGCTACCTAAAAGGTGTTCTGTCATGCACTTCAATATTAAATCTTCTTTTATGTGCATTAGTTACTTTCCATAGTTAAGGAGACTGTTTTCGATTGTAACAAGTGCTTCTCATGTTAGAGATAGTAATAATAAAGACCACAGAAAGGACGGTAGAAGCTCTCTGATCTAGAAGAGAAAAATGATCTACCTAAACTGAAGTACAGCTTTTTCATGTCAACATTTAGGGATTTGATTACAGGATTGTGTTTTGGAGGGCACTAACTCAGTGTTTCAGTTCCTTCAAGAAAGCAAGTTGACTCACTTGTAAAATATTCTCTGCTGTGACACCTTAAAAATAAAGAAATACCAGCATCCTTACCCATCCATTGAGGGGATGGAGAATGTCTTATTTTTCTACTAAGAAGTAAGTCTTGAGGAAATGGTGTTTTCTTAAATGTCACAATGCCATTTAAGAGTTTTAAATGTCACCCCAGAGGAGCACTTTCTCTCTATAAAATTGGAAGGAAAAAAAAAAGTAAGAGCATCAGTTCTTTAGTGTCTCTTTGCCCTTGCATCTACAGAATGTGTTTTGGAGTAGAGAAGCCTGTACAAGATTTTAAAATCCTTATGTTTCTTTTGGTATTTTTGGAGCATCTTTTGTTTTCTGAATTGCTTTATGATTTTATTTACTTCATTTAATCTGGTTACAAAATGTGATTTTTATATAGCATCCTTAATCTCTGTCTTTATGGACTCAAGTATTAGTTAAATTCAATGAAAAAGGAGTTAAATTCAATGGAAGTTTAACTTTGCTCCACTTGATCTGCGGATCAGGAGAGTTCTTGGTCTTCTGCTATTCATGAGCTTGATATTTGCTTTTGTTTGTTTGTTTGTTTTGTGGGTTTTGTTTGCCTTTTCTTTTAATTTGCTTGTGTTTTTTTTACAGGAAGAGCTATAGAAGACCATGAATTAGTGATGGAAGTTCAATCAAATTGGGTAATGGAAGAGGAAACCAAACTCTATTTTAGAAAAAATTATGCCAAGTATGAGTTTTTTAAAAATCCCCTGGTAAGTTCTAACATTGTATCTGTGACGTAGTGCAAAGATAAAATAGTCTTTTCTGTTACACACAGATAGGCAGAGTGTAAAGTTGTTAGCGTAACATCAGTCAAAAGGAATTATTGAGAGGGAATATATGAAATATGGGAATATATTGTAGTGCATATAACTGTTGGCCAGTCCCTTTGTTGCAATTGTAAAACATGCATGTTCAATATTTTATTGTTTAAAGGGTCATGGGGTCAGCAATGGGTTTAACTTTATTGCACACGGACCTGGGACAAAATCAATTTTTTGCAATTGAGTGAACTTTCCGTCAAGTGGCAACAAAATAGCAGTGTGAGGAGGGGCACCTGTAGCAAAGATGATTTTGTTGTTGAAGTGCAGATTGAATATTATGGCCCAGCGCTGCCCAGTGGCAGCTTATCCCAGCTGCAGCTAAATGACAACTGACACAAAAGACCACGAGCAGCCATAGCCTATTTGGGGTAAGTGAAAGTTAGTGTACATAAGGAATGGAAAGAGAGAAGAGACGACTTGTAACACAGGGATGTAGCCAAAGGTTAATGCTGCTGATTCAGACTTTGGCTGATGGCAAAGGCCATGGAAGCAGTCCTGGCTCAGCAGGAGAAACCATCTGGTTGCTCAAGTGCATGGTGTATTTGGACCAGTCCAGTCTTTTATAAAGCCAGCTTATTTCAGATATCAAAGGGAGAAACAGCAGAAATGTATGAGGGCTGAAAAGGTAACAAGTGGAAGGGAACTCAAATTATCTACCTGTGAAAAGGATAAAAAGGTAAATATAAGGATACCAAAAAATATAAGAGATTTGAGAGATTTTATGTTTGATTCACCTGTGTATCTCTGGACAAATCATGTACTCCCCACATATGGAGATATCAGTACACCAGTAAAAAATTTCTTAGCTTGAGATGGTCTAGAGTTAGTAAAGAAGCTTTCACAGAATCACAAAGTGGGTAAAGTTGGAAGGGACCAGGGCCATCTGGTCCAACCTCTCTGCTCAAGCAGGGTCATCCTAGAGCACATGGCACAGGATTGTGTTCAGACAGTTCTTGCATATCTCCAGTGGGGGAGACTCCACAACCTCTCTGGGCAGTCTGTTCCAGTACACGGTCACCCTCACAATAAAGATGTTCTTCCTCATATTCAGCTGGGACTTCCTGTGCATCGGTTTCTCTCTCTTGCCTCCAAAGACTGAGTTGATGTATTGGTTAACCAGTGAGTGGAACCAGCTGTGGAGTGTGGCAGGCATGCAGCTATAACTAGAGTCAGCAGCTGTAGCTCATTAGAGTTCTTGCTGTTCCTGCTGAGTGATTCTTCTGTGGTCCCAGGTGTAGCAAGAATGCTTTATCAGAATGAATTTATATGAATTACCCTACCAGTAGTTCAGTGTTATTAAAAATGGAAATCAGTGGACATTGGGTGGCCAAGGGAATATTAGCTTCAAACTTCTCCAGGCCTTGAGAAAACATTATTTTTGATGGTTAACCCCTTGTCTGGTTCATATCTGCATGACTATATTGAACTCCTCAGCTGCAGGTCTTGAGCTTTCCTTCATAATGAAATAGTCATTTTAAATGTGGACTTTTTAATCTCATCATGTTGATGTAGTCAGATTTTTATGTTAATTCATATCATAAAAAGTGGAAAATTAAAAACCACAAAGACTTATTCTGCATTAATGGAAGTTATTCCAAAATATTTTACTGGTTTATTTTATTTTATTCCTTGTGTAATGGAAACAATAGAAAACAATATACTTTTCAGCACATTGGTGTATATCCTCCCTATTTTGTAGCATATTGAATCCCCAGGCAAGTCTTTTGTGTCAACAGCAATAGAAATTACTACCAGAAAAACAACACTAAGGCCCAAATATTGCAATATGAGACCCAAATATTGCAATATGATTTGCACTGCTGTCTGAAATTCTCTTCCAGAGACCACTGATGTTTTCTCAAAATTCTAAGTTTTTCAGCAAATAATACATAGGATGTCACAAATTTTGGGATGACATTAAGGTAAGCTTAAATTATTGGATCAGGGAATCTGCAGTGCCTTGCACCGCATTGAGAACTTAAATTGGACATCCAAAAGAGATAGAAAGTTTTATATTTATTTTTACAGAACTTTCATACAAATTTTTGTTGTTATAGAACTTTTTTCCAGATCATATGATATCTTTTCCAAGTGAGACAAATGCTGCTCTAAGCCACTCTGGGATATTACAGGTATGTAACCCTTCAATGAAGATGAGCCAGCATAGCTCAGAATTTCCCATTGTCTGTGTTGTGTGAGCATAGTTCTTTATTGCTGTTGGATCTGTTGCTGTGTTTTGAATAACTCAAAACATGGTTAAAAACTTTTTTCCTTACGAGATATGAAATGCTATGTCCCTTCCAGGCAGTTATTGTATGTCCACACTTGCAAACTTTCACATTCTTTCAGAATCAAAAGCACCAAAACAGACAAAATGCAGTGAAAATGTTAAATACCTTTATTGGGTATTTTAGGTGAAAGACCCTTTTTCCTTTAAAAGTATTGCAGTACTCAGCACATACTTAGCAGAAGGCTATGGTAGAATACTGAAGAACTGGTAATGTGATACAAAGGGATATAAAAAAGAGCTAAATGGTTAAACTTAATGAGTAGAAAATTTAGACTGACTCGTATGATTTGTTAGCTTGAAGGCTACTGTAGCCTTCAAAAAAAATTATGGTAGGTCACTCAGTGTTAGTCATCTTTTAAGCAGACACAAGATTCTAATTTACAGTGAGAATAATGAAATGGTAATACAGAATGACCATATCAGGGATCATCGTTTTACTTTCAAAGGGGGAAAATGAGTAATAAAGGTGGAAACATACACATCACTCTTGTTTGCTTGTCACTAGAAAAATTAAATAATAGAAGAAGAACTTCCACTGATCTTAAGACAACACCACTATGTATGAGTTTTGGGGATCAAGAATAACTGGAAAGGCAGCATAGTAACACAGGATATTTAAGGTAGAAGTAAAAGAAACAGAAATTACATTTTTTTTGAAAATCAATCTAGTAAAGTCTACCTTAGCATCCACCAGTAAATGAAAAACATTTTAAAGAACTAATTCTCAAAGGATTTCTCTGTATTAAATAGTTGTATCCTTATAAAAGTGAATGTTAATCAAGAGGTTAAGATTGTCCCAAATGTAGTAAAAAATGTTGCAAATTAAATTTGACAACCACTAGAATCTGAAAGTCGTTTTTACAAACCTAAGTAAAATCTTTGTAATTTCAGAAGTGCTGCATGTCTACTGAAAATTGGTCCACTTTTGCTACCTAAACAACAAATAGATTTTGCAGTCTAACATAAACATTTCACTTAGAAAATCCTGTCCCCTGTATTAATAGAACTTTATATTTTTTGCTCTCAAATATAATTTGGTAGTTTGAAAAAAATAATAAAGACTTTGGTAAGGGAACCGTTTGCCATATACTCTTGCACAGAACTTCCTTAAGCCCATATTGTGATATCTAGAACATGTGCCGAGCTTGTGGGTAAGATTAAGAATCATTCTAAATATATCTAGTTACTTTCCATTTTGATAGCTTGAAAAATATGTTGCAAACTCTCCTCTGTTGCTCTTTTATGTTGTATTGTATGTTTAGTTGTATTTCATCAAATAAAACTTAGTAGGCACAAAGTAGAGAATACCTTGGTGGATTGTGCAGCCGTTGTGCACGTTTCAGCAGAAGCTGTTGGGTAAATTGTTTACAGTGAGTCACTATTTCCTTGGAAACTCTCATTAAGACAAGTTAATGGGCTTGCATTATTATTTGTGATGTGCTTAGTCAAGTATCAAGAGAGACATTAGTTTTAACAACTCAATGCTTACAAGTGATTAAAAAATCACTTCTGATACTATTACAGCTTTTTGTGGATTGAGCTGTAAGCAAGTAAAATGTTTTTTGGGTATGTTTTTCTTGACTTTCACTGAAAGTGAAAGAGTGAGTATTTTGGCTAATGACTTTAAATCAGGGCATCTTTGTAGAACAGAGCCACAAAACCAAAAAGAAATTCACCTGTCTCTTATCCATTTAGCACGTGCTAAGTAAAAATACTAGGTCTGAGATATACTGAATGTCTATGTATCCCAAAGAGAGAGGTTTAATCGCTGCTGTGAAGATCTTTAGCCTAAGAAAGAAGTGTGTCGCTGTATTGATTACAGTATAGCTGCTCTGAGACACAACACTCTGTACATGTCTAGTGCTAGGCAATATGGATCATTTGGAACTTGCTTCAGGTTATTTTTGCAAATTGGATGCTTTAAAATATGTCAAAAAATGAATATAGTATGAAGATTTTAAGATTATTATTAAGAGCCAAGCTTTAATGTCTTTAATCGCTCTGCCATATAAAGTCTCTCTTTCCCTGGCTAGTTTCTCACCTGACTCCACCATTCCAGTCTTTAGGCCGAAATAGCCGTGCACTGAATTTCAGTCCCTTGTCAATCTCCTGGATGTTGTTTTTATCTGCCTGTTGCCTTTTTCCATCTTCCACTGTAGGTTTTGTTGGCCTTTCTCCTGGTTTAAACTCCTCAGGTTGACTGAGGTCTATAGGAGACAATTCTGAGAATCAGAATCAGTTCTTCACTAGAATTACTTGGTGCTCCCAAAATTTCTCAGCAGGTTCAGGGTAAAATCCAGCTCATTCCCAATAGCATTGGTCTGGATTGTGGCCAGCTGTCTCACATCTGTGAGGAAATCAGTCATCAAATTCAACTTGAGTCACAAAGTCTTAGGATAATGATGGCTTCTTTAACTCTTTAAAATACTTTGTAAATGCTCAAGAAGCATTCACTTTAGCAGATGTTCCTGTTTCTGTTACCGCAACCATTCTCTCCTTGAAAACATGGAAGATGCAGACAAATAAGTTGTATAGTTAGGAGTGCAGCTTTCAATCTTTATTGCATTCAGTGACGTGTGATTTCTGCAGTTTATATTATTATATTCATCTGACACACTGCAATGTTTTGTCTGTTTTGTTGTTTTTTCACTTTCTGATTGATTTGATATTTTATTTGTTTAGGGGTTTTTTTGCAAAAAAAAAAGACATTTGCTTTGTTTTGTGTTCTGATTGGTTTTAAATTAGTTGGTTTTACAGCTAATCAAATGGTAATCAAGTCCCTGGTGCTGTCATATATTAGTATCTGAAAGATAGGGTGGCATTTGACACCACTCTACATATCATGTTATATATTTCAGTGTGTGAGGAAAAGAGTGCAAGGAGTGCAAGTTTATTTCTTCATATTGTGTGACCACTAATCCCTGTCTGCAGCATACCATCATTTAACTCTCCCCTTTTCTTCAAGTATTGGAGATTTTTCTTATTTTTGCCCTATTACGATTACCTCTTATCTGCATAAACAGGGATCCGTTCCCTTCTATTGTAAACTTGCATGTACCTTCACTAAAAAAACCCAAAACAACAAACCAAAACAGCCACAAAAAACCTGACGAAAACCAACCTGCAACAAAAGAACCTCAAGGAAGGTATCTTTTCTACTGTCGTTCATTTTTGGCATTTATTACAGACATTCCGTTCTCACTCTGAAATATTTTTACTGCTCATCTTTCTGACAGTTAATGGTTTTGACTACAGCTTGTTCATGTTCTATTTTCTCACACAGTCCTCAGATGTCTCAGAAAGGAAAAGATGGATTTAGGATTGCCTTTTTCCTAGCATTATTGCTACTTTATTTTAATTGATAGCTTGGGTACAACAGTGACTGTTGAAGCTTAGCATTGTATTGCTCCTCGACTTTGGTCTGCTGAGTAAGAAAAGTGTTTTTCATGACAGAATTTCTGATTTGAAGCTCTTATGGCAGGAATCCTGGGGAAGACACTTGTGCAGGCAGGAAGCCAACCACTCCTTCCAGCTTCAGCAGAGATATTAAAGCCTAAAAAGATGCTCTTTTGTTTTTTGCATACATTGACTCATTCAGATTATCCTAAAGCTTCCATTTGACTTTGTTTGTGAATTTTATACTTTTTCAATTCAGCCTTTATATTCCCCACCAGTGAACCTGTTAATATGTGGCAAATGGGAAGATTAACAGGCTGGAACGCCTACCAAGACCTACCCGTCTGCTTCAATGTCGCTAAAATAGCTTAAACTACATTTGCAGACAGCTGTGTGCCAGCAGCACATGTAGATAGATGTACCTATTTTTGCTGTAATTTAACTATTTGGGTGAATAGCAGTGGAGCTGCTCATAGCACATTCCTGGTTGTGGGCTAGGGCACTCCCCTGGCCAGTGGAGCCTGCCCGTGGTACTGCATTGACACCAGCTCAGGTTGGTCTGCAGGTGGTACAGTCTTGCATTTCACTGCAAGGTAGGAAAACAATAAACGTCAAAGAAACCTTATGTAGCTTGGTTGGACTGCATTATTTAGTGGCCAGAGAACTTGGTGTACTTCCAAAATCATGTTCACTTTTTCATTCTGCTGCAGTCTGGTACTGGCCAGTCTGTCTCTTGCCTTGTAATCTGTTGCTTCGTTCAGATTTTCTGGAAATGGCAGTGGATAGGAAGAAAATTCAGCCATGAAAGCTGCAGATATCGAACAGAAAACCCTTTGATCCCTACCTCTACGTAAGCCTAGATAGTATTTGTGATACCACAGGCTGGCCTGGGGCAAGGTTCTTTGAAGACCTTGGTAGTAACACAGATTGCTTTGCATATATATGGAAATTGAAGAATTCTGGGTTAATATGTTTAGAATCATAGTTCTGAGTAGTTTTATTGGAAGAAGAGTGATAAAAATGAACGCATTACAAAGAATTAGAATAAAGTTAACGTGATTGCTAGCTTTTAGTGGGTACTTTTGCAGACTGAGTAGAACTATTTTGTTATCAGCAAGATAACAGGTGTGTTGCACTCCCATTGAAATGGCTGAAGAGAAGCCACTGAGTATCTTGAGTAGAGGCAGGACCTGTCTTGGGGACTGGCCCAGTCTCTCTGGTTTTGGTTCAGCTAAAGCACTAACTTAAGTGCCACTTCAGGTGTTGAGACCTTTACTCCCTCCTTTTGAAAATGCTAATATCTGCCTGACCTGCATGGATTTGTGATTCAGAGTTGGTGGTTTGCTTGTTGAATAATTTTAACTCAAGATAAGTTCTCTTCTCTGATTTGTAACATGGGGCTGGGGGAGGGATGTATTTTTTTTCTTCTGTTGGTAGCATTGATTAGCAGTTTTATATAAATAGGGTCTGAGGCATGGGATCAGTACTTCTTACACTGGTTTTGTTGCTGAAGTTAACATATTGCAGAAGTAATGCTCTCATTTCAAACCATATGTTCCATATAAATATGTAACTTGCTTAGCATACCTTGGAGTTGTGTAACATTCTACATGCTTTAAATCAGAGGTACTGCTAATGGGATTAGATGCAATCATAACTGAATTACTGTGGTGTGATAGTGTATTTAGGGGTTTATTCCCCTTAGTCCTGTGTATGTTAATGAAACAGAAAGCTGGTTTCAGATGAAAAGAAAAATGGATGTCTGATATTTTCTTTCAGATGTTCCTAAGCTCCAGCACGTATCCTGAGATTCATGGTTATTTGCATGCAAAGGAGCAGGCAAAAAAATCATGGAAAAAATTGTATTTTCTTTTAAGAAGATCTGGCCTTTATTTTTCCACTAAAGGTACTTCTAAGGTAAGGGAGGAAGAAAAAAGAGAGAGTGAGAACTATAAGGTCAGAGCAAAGATGTATGTATTTATCATTTGTTGTAAGAATAAAAAAATTTTATAACCAAATAACTTATAGTAATTAAAAAAAGAGAAAAAATAAATCTGTTTATTATAGATATAATCTAGAGAGATATTGAGATATAAAATTGGGAAAGTGTTATCTTAGAAACTGTACTTTCTTTTTGCCTGACAAGTTTGCTTCATTCTGGTTAATATTTTTCCAATCAGTTGAGTACCCTTTTAAAATGAATTTTCAAATACCAGTTAAAATTCTGAAGCACAAATAGATGCTCTGAAAAGTAGACAGTACTTCGTTATCTAAATTTAGAAAGTTTATAGGATGACTTTGGGATTGCTAAGAATTTGTCACTGGACAGTTTTTCATTCTACTAGTTCAAATTTTTGATGGTGGTACTTTAAACCTTATCATATTAAACACTGGAGTTGAGACACCTTTTTTAAGTAGCTGAACTACTTGAAACAATGTTTTTTCTTGTTCTGAATTTGCTGTAATTAACTGCCAGAGTATTCATTGAGCTGTTTTTGTATCCTTCAGCAAATGTCTTTTGTTTGCTTCCTTAAGATAATTAGCCTTAGGTGGTGGAGATAATGTTTAGGAATAGTACTGGGCAATAGTTATTACAGTATGTTGTTTTTCAGATTGTGAAAGTATATTTTATTTTGATTTTTGAAATGCATATTGCTCTCAAAATTTGACTCCTAATCTAACATTATTATTATGCCTTGAATTTAGTGGAAGTTTTCCCCAAAATTATATAATTTGTAGTTTGGTTTTTTCCCCTCTCTAGAAGAATAAACTCTTTAAGTAGTTTGTTGTTTTTTTTTTTTTTTCTCTGCATGATAAAATTAACATTGAATTGCCTCTTTCTAGATTATATGATGTCACAGTTAAAACTGCAGTATGTAAGACTGTATTTTGGAACAGAATAACTACTTACTCTTCCGAGTTTCTTGTCTAGAGAGACTGGCTAAAAGTAGTCTAACTGTATTACATTGCTTTTCTTTTTAGGAGCCAAGGCATCTGCAGTTTTTCTGTGAATTCAGCAATAGTGATATGTACATGTCTTTAACAGGCAAAAAGATTTCTGGAGCACCAACAAACTATGGATTCTGCTTTAAGGTACAAACTTATTATTCTGATACATATTAAAGCAAGCCACAGTTTTTAGGTAAGCTTAAATTTCTTTAAGGTTTTTGAAAACAATATTCAGCTGTCTTTTATAAAATAGGAGAATTAGTGGCTTTTATTTCAACAGGTATTATCTTCAAGATATGCATTAATGCTAAAAAAATGTGCTGTGGCCTTCTAGCCTAACAAATCAGGAGGAACCAGAGACCTGAAACAGCTCTGTGCAGATGATGAACAAAGTAGGACCTGCTGGATGACAGCAATTAGGTTGCTTAAGGTAATTTTTCTGTGTGAGTTAACTTGCTCAAGTTTAGTGTGTGATATTTTGATGCTGTGCAGTAGAGAAGTAGTATAATTTTAGGTTTCCATGCAATACCAATATCAGTTCTGTACTCTGAAAGCTTATTTTTATTTATCCCAAGGAACAGAGAGAAACCAAATTGCTGGGGGGATCGTAGGGGATGAAATGACGCCTCAGTCCTGGAAATATTTAACATTAAGCATATGCTTCTGTGTAACTGTGTTGGATTCAGTGAGATTGTTGAGTAATATTGAACAAAGGGACAAGAATACAAAATAAGGGAACTTTAGTGTTTTAAAAATGTGTCTGTGTTTGTGACAAAAAAGGAATAGGTAAGTTGGCATATTAAATGGGTAGTATTTAATGCAGAATGTACATTTATAAAGGCAGGAGCAACAATGAGGATGTACACTTCCTTATCCTAGCAGCATTTGTCCCTGGTTTTTAATGGTGAAGAAAAAAATGTGTTGTCTTTTACATCTGAAAAAAAAAGTTTACTTGGCTTAAGTTTATAATTTAAAATGCTAACCATGTTATTTTCTGATTTTAGTATGGGATGCAGCTGTATCAGAATTACATGCAACCATATCAAGGTAGAAGTGGCTGCAGCCCTTTGAATTTAACACCTATGGTATGTCCCACAGTAGCTCCATGAATTAATACATGTTTCTGCAGTCATGCTGTTTTTAAGTAACTTGTGTCAGTTATACTACTGACCTGGTCCTTCAAAATCTTGCATGTGCGAATGCTTGCTGAAATCTTTAGGGCTGTCAGAGTTGACTAGAAAGCTAATTAATTAATTTACTTACTTAATAGAAATTGGGTAGTTCAGAGCAATTAAAAGGCTTTTCCCCTTTGTCAAATCTCCTGCTGTCAAAAAGAATGGAAAAAGGATTTTGAAAACAAAGCAGCAGAACTATAAATGCATTAAAAGAGGAGTGTTTAAGGTTACACATGCTGTAAATGGTGAATAAACAGCTTGTAAAAAATTCTCTTCAGCATACTTCGTATTTAAATTTTTTTTAAAATATAAAATATTAAGTACTTGAGATGAATTTCAGGTGGTGTAATACTGATTGGACTTCAGATAGTTGGGATTTTCCTTTTCTTTAATATCTTATGTTATCCCAGTTCTTTAGGAGTCATTTGATTTCAGAATTTTTCATGGATGATGTATATCCATTTTGTTTTTTTTTTTTTGGCTAAATTGGATAAAAATTGCTTGTTGCGGGGACCTGTGACAATGATTTTACGGTGGATTTTTTTTTAGTTTTTATTATAGTTCTTGCTGGTAAAATGCCTAAACCCCTCATTTGCTATTACAGACATTCACAAAAATAGTTTTCAGTAGTATTGCTAATAAGCATGGCTTCAGAATTGTGCTTAATATGCTGACTGTGTCTTTACTTTCTGTTCTGTGAAGCTGTTGCAATTGGCAGCTGTGCTCCTACAGTGGATCTGGGAGCCATTACTGATTCTCTCCTCTTACACTGTTGTGTGCATTTAGCTCCCATAGCTTCTAACACAGGCAGAATCTGTAAGCACTGTTAACAATGGCACTGTTTTCCTACTTGTGTATAATTTAAAAATTAAACAGCATATTGAATAAACTTGGGGATTAAGTGCACACACTAATGAACATACTTCAGAAGGGAGCCACATCCATGTTTTGCATTCCTCAATAACTCTCAACCATGTCAGCTGCGAAGAGTTCCCTCCACTTTGCTGGAGGCAACCATTTTCTCATATTTTATCCTTGTTTTTTTACTTTTGCAAAGTTCTTTACAGGTTACAGTTACTCAGAGAGACCTTAGAGTATCAGGAATTACCCTGAACTACAGAATTGCTCTCTTCCATTTCTAGTTGTATTCATGCTTGTAACCAAGCAAGAACAAAACAGAGCTGCTTTGGTTTGGGACTGGGAAGTTTTGCTAACCCTACAGAAATCTGGGCCTCTTGTGTACAGATGTTACTTTAACTTGTAGAGTGCTAAAATGTTCTTTTAGTTATTATATATTCCAGTGCCTGCCAACATTTGAGCTGTCACAATCCATACGAAACTTAATTTTGTAAACCTCGGTTTCTGAGAAACATTTTGGTGATTTTTAGGACTGTTTTATCAAACTTCAGTGTTTTTATTCTGTTGTCACTGAGAGAAAAAACACAAGTTTTCTTTCATAACTGATGCTGCAGTTATTGAGTCTGTGATAGGAGTTAGAAGGGATGTATTAAAATAGAAGTTATACTCAATAGAAATTGCTGGTTTCAATGCTTAAATCTGGTAAAATCTGAGTGGAAGTTTATATATCAAATATATAAATTTATGACATTTATAATGAAATAATTTGAATCTTTTTAAATTTGATCATTATGTATAAGAATTTTATATTTTTTCTTCTTTTTCTGTTACTTGGACATCTGAATTACAGTTTCCTGACTTGCTTTGATGTGCAAAGGGCTAGTTATAGTTAAAAATATAAATAGAGTTTATGGTAAAGTGATGTATTTATCATCCATTGCAGTAATGCAAAAAGATGGTCTGTCCTGCCACATTGTAAAATTGAGCTTTGCAGCAGCATACTGGAATTACAAATGCTCCCTGGGGTAAAATGAGTTTGGCTCTGATGGGAAACACTGCCGATACTTGAAACATAACTTACAAAACATAGTGTTTTCTCAGAAGCTCGCTTTTAATGATGGATCTTGTAAAAAATGAGCAAACTAAATTTATTTTTCTTTGTTGCAGAGAAGCATTTCAGAAAATTCTTTAGTAGCAATGGATTTCTCAGGACACAGAAGCAGAATTATAGAAAATCCAACGGAAGTCCTTTCAGTTGCAGTTGAAGAAGGATTAGCATGGCGGGTATAAACACCTTTGCTTTATCAGAAGAGTATTTTCTGATTTGCTTTTTTTTTAACAGAAAAGCTTTGAAATCATGTTTGTACTTCTCTCTCATACAGAGGAGAGGGTGTCTCCGACTCAACTCACGTGGTAGTCCTATTGCCATGTCTAACATGGGTATGTGTGAGTTAATTTATTGCTAGAGAAATGGAATAACTGGTTCTTTCAGTAAAAGGAGAATGTTTTTCATAGATCTTTATTTCTATAGCTATACACAGATCTCAGTCGTGGTTTCATCATAAAATCTCTAGAGAAGAGGCTCAGAGACTTATTTTGCAGCATGGACTTGTAGATGGGTAAGTTAATTCTTTGCATGGCTTTTTTGAGACGTTCCTAGTGAACAACTCCTGCTTTTTATTGGAGAGGAGTTGGAAGAAGGAAAAGTTTGCACTAACCTAATAGGAATAAAAATTCTTTTATATAGGGCTGTCTGGGGATCTGTTGCTTTCTATTTTATATCATTTGGAAGCAATAAAGTGGTGATCTAAGACTTCGATTCTGTCACTGACCGATTACTTATGTCCGCTCAGAGCCAAGCACTTGAGCTCTGTATTTGCACAATATTCTCTGGGAACTGTCAACTTTGGCACTAGTGTCTTTTGTATCTCTTAGTGATGAAAGAATGAAAGCAAGCCTGAAAAGATTATTCTGAGATGAACTGTGCTGGGACAGACACTGAAAAAAAAATATGCTTTTTCTTGTGAAATGACTAAAAATTGTATCATCCTTTAATAGTAAACAATAAACAATAGGATAAAGGCTTTTATTTTTCTCTCATTTAAGTATTAATTTTAAAAAAAATTACAAAGTAAGCAGGTATTCTATGTTCAAATCCTCCTGGTTTTCGTTCCTGTATTTTTATCCTTACTCCTGTATTAAATGTAAACTTGGACCTCCTTCCAAGTGAGTAATTCCGTAAAACTCTGTTTCTTTGAGTCTGTTTCCAGTTAAGTACCTGGAACATCAGATTGCTGGTTAAATTCCTTCAGTTTTAGATTTAGTATGTTGTAATACTATTTTCTACATCTACAGAAAGGGCTCCAGGGAAAAAAAAATGTGAAGGGAAGGAAAGGGGGAAAAACCCAGTCATACTCAGTGCAAGGATTGTTAATTGGTCTTCTGCTTTTGTATTTTTAATTATTTTTTAATTTCAAGGGTCCAGTTTTTAGGCCTGGCTAATCATCTTGAAACTGATTCTGTACTCTGCATTTATTTTTGCATTTGTTACATGAGAGGGAAAGGACATGGGGTTGCATCCCCCATGTGTTTCTGAGCAGGATGTCATTCCAGGCCTGCTAATCTTCCAGTGTATTTCTTACACAGTAGATGAAACCCAGGAGATTTGGCGAGTAAAGAGCAATGGTGTTTGAAATGACATGGTGTTTGAAATGGTGTTTGAAATTTGAAGTGAATACCTTGTTAGCATTAGTTTAGTACAGTGTTGTTTACATGATATTCTTGGCTCTATTCATAGTTGTGCACTGTGGTTTTGGGAAGGATGATACTCTTGTGAGGACTGTCTAGGATTGATTAGAACATTGGTAGTATGAGCTCTCATATGCTGTCAGATACATATTCAGGAGTTACAATGAGGTAATGAATACATGACATCATGTGACTAATGCTGTTCTTTTTGATGGGCTGAAAGAATGAATTATAACCAGAAATACAACCATTTCTGATGGGAATAATAAGACTTTATGTTCTGGAAGGGGGGGCAGGGAGAATAATCCATCTTGAGCCTTTTAAGGTGATCCCAAGCAAGGAGTTCTTGTGCATATATGACAGAGGTAGTAGGGGCTATGTAATACCGTATGTACCAACAAATATGTTGTTTGTGATAGTTTATAGAAGATAAGGGGACTATTATATAAAGGATCTACAGTAGTCTCAGTATTTGGATAACCCAACAACAGAATTAAGGATAGCAACCATCTTAAGGCACCCTATGAAGGAATAAAGTTTTTGAATCTCCTGTTCTGGTGTAAAAAACAACTTTCTTAAAGAAGCTTACATAGCAGTATTGTAGATTTTGTACTTTACCTTCTAAAGGATGTTTGAAGACTTTTCAGTGATAAATGGTTAACAGGATTGCAAACTGATCAGCATCTGGTTGATGAATGGGATAAGAGAATTACCAAAAGGCCCATGAGAAAATGCAACTGGTCATTCAGAGAACTTTATTAGGGAGCAGTTGACTGGAGTAATCCAGCGTGTCTAAAAACCTCCTTCCAGCCAACATTTCTAAGATTCTGTGAACTACAACTCTTTCTTCATAATAAAGTTTTTAAAGGTTCTTTGACAACTAAAGTAGGTGTGTTGTGTTAAGGTTAGAAAAGAGTAAAGATTTTTTTATCTGAAGGAGAAGAAATGTTGCTTATCTTTGCTGTTAAGGAAAAAAGTAAGAAAATATACTTTAAAAGAACTGATGAGTGGGACCATAAATCCTAATCAATGTGTTTTGTGTGTCATTTAATGCAAAGAATCTGTCGTAACTGTGTTCTGAACAATTTCCTTCATGTCCCGGAGAGGCTGAGAAGCCACTAGGTGGTGAGAGCGAGCCAGCTCACGGAGCCCGCGGCTGTGGAGACGTCTGGCTTGTACTTGTACTGCCGTTATGCTGAGTTTGCAGTTATCCCTCTGGAATAACTGAATTACTATCAGAGCTCCAAATTAGTCTGGATAAGAATTTTGATAGAAATGGTAATGATTATGGACTCCAAATTTCTTAATTCCAACTATTTTCTTACTTTGAAAAAGTAGAACACTTAACAAACTTTGAGAATGAAATTGGTACTTTGGAACCATGCAAATACAGTGAAAATCCACTGTAAACCTCGGGTGGCTTTCTTTGCCTGAAATTCTTTATTTTCATGTATAGTAGCTGGGCTCTCATTTTTGGTGTGTGGTGGGATAAAAGTAGGTGTTCACTAATGCTCGATTGATACCTGCAAGTCCATCTTACCCATTTCTTTTGTGTCCTGAAAGAGGAGCATGCTTGCCAGTGGCTGCCTCTCTATTTCACTTCTTTGGTACATTGGTTAGCTACAACAGTTCCAGACCTGCACAGTGCAAGCAGTTCATACTCTCTCCACTACAAAGCTATCTATCAGGTACTTCCCTCTGTCCACCAAACTGTTCTCTGCTGATATTCCAAACTAGGGGATTTGATGAAAACTGTCTCATATTGATAATCATCCTTTCCTGCACCAGATTATTCTATCACAATTACAGCAAAATTGTGTTTTTGTCGATGTCCTGGTTGGAATAAGTTATCAGTGAACTAGTTGCGGTGGCACTGTTGGCCATTGAGAGTGTTGTGATTTGAATAATGATTCCATAAAGCAAGCAGGATGTAACTATGTCTTGGTGGGAATTTTGGTGCTGTGCAGAAGTGAGTGTTCATTTATGAGTATTGGCCAGATGAGGAAAACATTCTGGTGTCTCTCTTACCTTTTCTGTAAAATTCCTGTTTAACTACCTTTTTGAATTTTCCCTATAATGCTTGCAATTTAGATAACTGTCAGAGTCCAAAAAAAATTTTTGTTCAAAGCACAAACTTTGAGGGTGCTTTTCTGTCTGAAGAGATGCATTGTAATTCTATGCAGTGTAAAAACTAACGCCTACAGTGTCATTTATTCTGAGAATGCATGTTTTTCACATAATAGACAAGGTGAAGAATTTAAGAGAAAGTATTCCCAGTGACACATTTGCAAAGAAATACTGATTAAAAGCCTAACTTACGTAATTGATATTATTTTTGCTTTTCACTAATACTTACTGTAATGAATTTCAAACAGTTTTAACTGGATGTTTACAAAAGGATTTCAAGTGATCTTACTGTGAAAATTTTCAATCTCTTTTAGGGTATTCCTGGTACGTGATAGCCAAAGTAACCCCAAAACATTTGTATTGTCATTGAGTCATGGATTAAAAATAAAACATTTTCAAATTGTACCAGTAAGTAAATTTTTTCAGTTTATGTGTGCAGTTGTAAAATCAAACAATTGAATAACTGTGATAGATGGATTTTTTTTTCTTTTACTGTTCTATGGAAGATGTAAATCTGTATCACTAAATATAATTAGTATTCTCTAGCAGACTTGAACATTTTTGAGCTTTGCTTTTGATTTGTTCTAAAGCTTGACTAGTAGTATGAAATCCAAAAAAGTTTCTTGAAAAAACAGACAAATCTATTTCAACAGGAATAGAAGCAACCCTGATGTCATGAAAATCATGTATTAATAGAGGTCATGTTGCCTTTTCATTTTTCAGTATGTGCACAATTTCTTAGTCATCTGTTTTGGACTGTCTACGATGTGTGTCTATATCTCACTGACTCATCTGTTCAGGATAGTTTCAATATTTGTAGTCAAACATATTTTGTTGACCTCTGTTCTTGATTCATGTTATTATGATATATTCATGTCCAGGTATTCTTCAGCGGGACAATTTTGTAAAAAAAACCCCAAAAAAACTGATATCCTTATTTAATCCATCTACTTTGTAGGTAAGCTGAAATTTCCTAAACTGGAATCATATTTCTCTTAGTTTTCATCGAACATACTGTCCAGTTCTGCCAGAAGAGCCAGCCTTCTTCATTGCTTCCACTCTCTCACGAGGTGGTCTGTGCAGGTTTCTTTACATGCCACTTCTGTTGAGATGAGAAACACTTAAGCATTATGTGTTTTGGCCGCAGATGCTTGACATAACTGAGCAGACCCATAGCTTTTTCATCTCTCTTCACAAGAACCTTTCTTCCAGACTACTTAATACTCTAGCGTCCATGTTTCTTCCTGCTGAAGTTTCTATGAGATTCTGCTGTTTCTCAGTAGAAATTCGTGTAGTGGCACAATTTTTTTGTTTCTGATCTGTTGATCCCCTGTGATCATTCACCACATTTCTGTATGTCTTACCTAGGGCTTGTAGCTGATATCCTCCCTTAAAAAAAGTTTCTGTAGAATAAAAAACCAAAGCATTATTTGGAAGCAAAAAGAAGCGAATCAGTTTAGTTAAAAGAACTGTCCTGGATTTTGTTATGTTTAGATAAAGACAATGGAGGAGTCCTTAATCCAAAAATGATGACTATGCCTCAAATCCCATGTAAGCATCAATATATGGTCTGTGATAAGAATCCCAGGTGTAAGATCTCTATGCTTCTATTGACTGCAGTAACTTCTAGTATTTACTTTGGGATAACTGTTGTTAGATTTAGAAAATGTCCTGAACTCCATTGAAATAGTGTATGATTCTGCTTTGTTAGGATGTCATTTAACTCTCAAATTTGAGACCACTTTTTCTTTCCCTATCAGGAAACAGACCCTCTCTTCTCTAGGAGCAGATGTAGCAGGAAGCCGCAGTTACCTTCAGTTTTCTCTGAAATGGATGATTCTCTTTTTCCCTTCAAAAAATTATGCTAAAACCTTGCTCTTGTGTTGTGGGATCTTTGGAGGAACCAGGAATTCTTTGTTTTGATGTAGTTGTCTGTACACTTGGGTCACATTTCACCATACTGTTGATTGAGAAGACCTATACCACTTCATTGCAGAACCTGTCCTACTTGAAGGAAATTTTTTCTAATTGCTTTTTAAGTAAAGCAAATTCTCCTATGCTAGTAACCAGAAAAAAAATAAATCTGTAGTGAGAACAGCTTAGTCCAGGGAGACTATGTGAGTATGGAAGCTGTTTGTCCCCCAAACATAGGCATATTTCAGTTCCTTTCTGTCACTTAATTTTCAGTTGCATTCAGTACCCTCATGCCATTCTCCATAGCCTGACTTACACATGCTCTGTTTTTGCTAGAACAGTGCTCTTTAAGGAGTTCAGAAAATTATTCTTTGAGGAGGGAAAAGTTTTGGTTCCAGTTGCTGCTAATCTAAATGAAGTGATTATTTTCTAAGAAACAAGGCATTTTGTATTACTGCAATAAATTCATAGTGTATTAGTTGGAGATCAGAGTTACCTCTTTGAATTTCAAATTCCACTGTTCTTCTAAACTCTTGCCTGTTTCCAGTCACTGAGAAGACAAACATTCCTACTAAATGTAAATAAACAAATGACATTATTTTTCTCTTGTATTTTAGGTTGCTTCAGATTATACTGCATTTAAAAAATGTCTCCTTTTAGGTAGGGCATGCAGCCTGCCTAGTTCAAGCTTCACCCATGTTAACAGGTACCTCATGTTAACACTGGTAACCTGTGCAAGAGGTATTGCAGGTGGGTGGTAGCAAATTGATTGTAAAAAGTTCAAAAGAAAACCTTTGGGATACGTTTGGGATCCTTTACTGTGTTTTTCAGCCTTTATACTCTGAGCTTATACAATTTAACTTCAGTGTACTCTATCCCTAAATTAGCTCTTCTGTAGTACATATGAAAAAAAGAGAATTGATACACAGTTCTGGGACTGTCTTTTTCCAATAAATGTTCTCTCATAAGAGCCTTCTTAGCTTGCAGAAGGTGTTAGGTTCCTGGGCAGCCTAACTTTGATACGAGTTTTTACTTTGCAAAATATTGATAGCTTTAGAATTAGCAGTCTGTCTGGTATTCATTTCAAGGTTTGGAACTAACTTGGAGGAGGAAACTAGACATTTGAATTTTAACTCTTCCTTGTCTGCTGTCTGTTGGCAGGAAAATTGCATGCATAAGGAAAGTCCAATGAATGATAATCCATTTCCAGATTCTTGGCTGGAGCACAGGAATTTACACATACATACATTGGTAATTCCTTAACTAGCAGTGTTTGACCTGGTCTGACCAAAGTCTGAGAATAAAGAAATTACAAACTACTTCCAGACATGGTAGAAAGGAGTAGAATAACCAGGAGTCATAAGCAGTTCAACAGCTGCTTGCAGATAAGAAATCATAACTACAGGTAGCAGAGCTAATTATATCTTCTCCCTTCCCCTGTACTCAAGTAGGGTAGTTGCATCTTTCCCTAGCACACCATCTGCTACTCTATGCTAGCCCTACTTCAACATCTTCTGTTCACTACTCTGTCAATCTTGTATCTTTTTTCCCTTTTCTTTTTAAAAATAGTTTAAGAAGTTTTTTACCCTCTATTTACAAGAATATTAATTAGTTGCTTTTCCACTAAAGCTTCTTGATATTAGATATATCAGCAGTAGAGGAAATAAATCAAGAAATTATATAGTCAGTACCGCAGTCCTAATTGTGCAAGAGCTAACATTCAGTAACTTAGGATAGGGAAATACTGATTGTAAACTTTTAAGCATCTACAAGTCAAAAGGAATCTTTTGCAGTTTCTTCTTTCTCTCCTGTATCTGTGCTAATACACGCATTTGGAACTGCAGCAATTTTTTCTCCTACAACAAAAAACATACTACTAAATCAAGCATTTTACTTTTGTGATGGGCAATGTCTTGTGCGGCTGATACCATCCAGCACACCCCAGTGCACTAGTGTGTAGCCTCATCACACCTTACGAATTAAGTGATAGAAAATCATGGAATATGAATGGAGCAAATGTTGGAATCTATGAGTAACTTGAAACTTGGTTGTTTTGTGTCACTCTGTAAAAACTCAGAGTTCATATTAACTCCAGCTATCATTCCAAAGCATAAAGTAGCATTATTAGTGCAGAAAGAATATTCCTATATTTATTTACCTGTTCTTTCGTTTTAGGCGTGTACTTGAAGTTAAAAAATGTATTATTTTTCTTTTGTTTATTTTTGATGTTGGGGTGAATGATCACTGTATTTTTCCTTCTTTCAGTAGCCATAATATTATGAATATATTGGTCTCTAAAAACACTTCTCAAACAAGTATTCCAATCAGGAAGAAATACCATAGCAAAAGAGGATTTTATTGAATCTTGTTTTTCCATTTTTACAGTTGGAAGATGATGGGAAGCTATTCTATACCCTTGATGATGGTCATACCAGATTTACTGATCTCATCCAGCTAGTGGAATTCTACCAACTTAATAAAGGAGTTCTGCCTTGCAAGTTAAAACACTATTGCGCACGAATTGCTCTTTAACCAAAGCATCTGTTGTTTCATCAGAGGGAAAGGAAGATACTAGAATACGTTTCCCCTAGAGGGAATTTGTATAGCAAAAAGGGGGCAAAAAGCATTACATTGTAAAGATTCTATGTTTAAGCTGCAAAAAAAATTTATATTCTATATAGATAAGAACTTTGCTTTGTGATTGTCACAGCAAAATTAACTTTATGGTTTTAAAAAACCATTCTTTCCTATGTAATTCTTTAGTGTTGTCTTGTACTTTGGGTTTTTTTTCAACTGAAAACAGTTTTGAAAAATATTGTCTATCTCCTACAAAAATATAACTGAAGGAAGATCTTTGTTCTTAGGTTTAAAATTAACTTTTTGTCTCTATAAATGTTTCTCATAATTTCTGTTCATCACATAAAAGAATAACATTTACTGTGGTGAGGTTAAGAAGCTGAACTGCACATTTTATTTGTAAATAAAATGAATAAATATTTTGCACTATATTTTTGAATGCTACTTTGAGGATTATCATATCCAAAAAGTGAAAAAATCATTAAAACCACTTATAACTGCTCAGTTGTATTGAGTTGTGCTATTATTGTTGTAATATTTTAAAGGATTTTTTTCTCTAATGACTAAATCTGTATCTTTGTACAGGGCTGGAGTGTCACTGACTTGGCTGTGGAATGTATAAACATGCATAAATTATTATGTGGTGGATAACATGGTTTAGTGCATACCTATAGTCTCTGACACAGAGAGAGACTTCTTAAATTCTGTGGATTGTTGCACAGTTAAGAAGGGAATCAACTTCAGTTGCTCTTTAAAAATAAAGGTAATGTCTTAATATTTGCAAATTAACAATATTTACAATACTTGCAAATAAAAATAAATTTAGTGGGCTTGACTCTGCTGAAAACCTTGTGAAAGTGTATGTGCAGTCAGTTCCTAGCTTATTTTATTATTTATCACAAAATAAAAATGTCAGTATAGCTATTGGTCAACCAGTCTTTGCAGATTACCAAGTATCTAACATTCCAACTAAAAGGAACTGAGATGGTAGACCAAGTCAAATTTGGGACCATAGCATTAGAAATACTTTTGATATCTGTGTTTTGAAAGAAAGATGATACTGCTGCATCCTTGAACAAAAATTCGAGTGCAGTAGGGCCTGAACTGAATGAGGCATCCCTGGGTGTCCTGATGCTTTGCTGTCCAAGAGATTTGATCTTGTTATGAGGACATTGTCCTGGGTATCTCTGTGTGGTTAAAGGTGGTATTTGGAGATGGGCCATCACACTGAATCCAGCCCCCCTTCCTGTGCTTGCTTGGATTCTCTGACTGTCAGGCATACCATCTGTGCTGCTGCAGGAGTTTCTGGGCAGAGAAGGTAAAGGAGGCCTGGGCAAGGGATGGAGTGAGTTGGACCCGAGGCACAGCAATGCCAGTGTGTGTAAGCTGACAAGGCCATGTAGATGGAAGCATTAGAATAGTATGGTAACTATAGCCTATGATTTTGTTATTGTGTGTCTGTGGAAGGCAGGCATAATAACATAATACTGTGATACTTAATTTACCGACTTGATCCACACATCACTGACCTTTTCCTCTGGTATGCATATGCAGTCTTTAAAGCTCATTAAAAAAGCTACTTTTCCTAATGTGTACCAAAGATGCAACATATGTGGTGCCTAAGCTCATTACATTAGGAATGCCTTGTAAAACTCTTTGCAGTCTAATAAATTTAACTCTTAAACCTCAAACAAAATTTCAAATTGTACTTACCAAAAAATACCATTTTAATTAAAGCCTCTTCAGATTCACTTCAATAATGTGATTACTTCTCAGATAGTGTTACTTTGGGTATGACGTAGAATAAGGAGAAACTTTCTCTGCATCCTTGGGGTTTTTTTACCATCATGGCCAGATGAATTGTCTACTGTAATCCATTTCTCCTTGGACATGTGAAAGCTTTGTATTTGTATTTAAGTATGCATGCTTGGTAGAGAATCTAACTGCTCAGTGAGTGAGTACCTGTCACCTTTGGACCTATCAGAAAAGAAGAGGGAGTGTAAGTATTATGTCACATTTGTCACATGGTGGAGAGACATCAACCATCGAGAAGCTTTGCCTGCTTTTCCAGGTTTTGTTTTACAAGTGAAATTGAAAAAAAACCCCACCAAAAGTAGACTGAAATAAATAAAAATGCCCAAAACCAAGTAATTGCTTAATGAGCATCGGATATGGACATTTGAAAGTTTTTAACTGTCAAAATTTCTTACACTGCAAAGCGTTGCTTCCTGCATTTTGACAGTTCTCTTAATTAAAATCTAAACAGAAATGTTGCTGAGAATACATTATCTCTTTTATATGAATGTGCATACCTTTCCTGAACTCTGTGATTGTTTGTGACTATGCCAGAAAAAAACAAACAAGTAAAACTAATAAAATCTAGGCTACCTCCTTGTTTAAATGTTACTGAAGGAAGAAGCATGAAGGAAGTAGTTTTAATGTGTAAAAAAACCCCCCAAATACCTCCCCTCAAAAGCCCCAATATTGTGATATCCCAGACTACTTCCAAATGTCTTAAATGGTACAAGTGGTTGATATGTGACTTGAAAGATACTTGCTAGCAAAGAATATTTTCTTGTCAGGAAAAACAGCAAGGAATTTTTGTGAGATCGCCCAGGATATGTCTGACCACAAAGTTCTTTCAGGGTGTAGGCAATGCTATTTAAACAGAATTTCAGTGTGTTAACTGGTGCTTCTAATTAGGAATACTACACTTTGGTGCTCACCTTCACAAAGAGAATTGGCTAATCAGGAGTTGTTAACAGCTCAGAGAGTAATCAGTACTATTTTGGGCAAGCTAGTCTATCTGTCTCCAACATTTGCTCCTCTACAAAATATGGACAATGTTATATCTATCTCATGGAGTGTTAAGGACAGATTTTTTTTTTTTCCAGAAAGACCATAGAAACTGGTATTATGTGCAGAAGATTTTTTTTTTTAATACTTTGAGAAGTGATATGTTTTTACCTTTACTTGATGGAAAATCAGTGTCAGAACACCTAGTTTGAAGCACGGTATTTGAAAAACTTTTCATGCTTTCTTCAGAATTCAAATTTTACGTTCTGGGAGTGTGTCTGTGTAGTGCACTGCCAGGAAGAGAGAACTGAGCTTGCCATGCAGAGGTACTAGAAGCAGCATGACTGCTGGAGTCCAGCTTGCTATCTGGGGTAATTAGCCCTGCAGGGGTATGTGCTGCGAGATGTGAGCTAGTTCAGAGATTGCGCTAAAGCTCAGCACTGTATTTGTTGGCATGGCCTTTGTGCCTTGGTTTCAAATCTTAAAATCTTCTTGGCTCAAAGGAGATTAAAAGTTAATTCACTGCTTTCATAACACATACACATACATGGCCCGAATTAAGGTTACACGGACGGCAATAAATGACGTTTTTAAACTTCTGAGTGTTTTTACTTAACAATCTTATTAAGTCATTTAATGAATTTTTTGAAATGTAGTAAGTCTTCAAGTCATCCAACTAAATGTTTTGAAAGAGAGCTTTAACCCATTAAATAAAAGAGGATTATGTATGTAACTAACTACAAGTGGTATCTTTCAAAGATAATTGAATTTGTGTCAAATGTCTGTTACATCCTGGTTTAAGAATTATAGCGTTTTGTGCTTCCCTTGGGGGTAGAATGAGTATGTAGTGTCAGTAGTCTTGAGGTGTCTCATTTTAAGTTAGAATCAGCTTATTTCAAGAAAATGGTCTTTTTTTGTTGTTACATTGGTGAAAGCTACTCAATCTAAACAGAATCCACACAGTCACCAGTTAGTTTTAACTGTTTTAACCTGTTTATTAGATGTAACTTGCAAATCAGTCTAGCACTTGTCTATAAGAAATCTGATATGTACCTTTTGTTACCTGTATTAATTTAGTTTAGAAAAATATAAAGCTATTTACAGCTTTTCTGTTTAGTTAGAAAAATAATTATTTTTATTATTGTCCTCATATTTCAAACTACTATTCTAATACTCACATTGTAATGCATTCAGTTTCTAATTTCAGCTTTCCCTGAAATCATTGAAGATGGGACATACCCCATTACTTGAATATACTTGTAAGCTTTCAGAGGTTAAACACTTATGGTCTATGCATAATCAATGTATATGGTAGTGCAATTAATGTTAACTTTAATGAAATGCATGAATATTTAAAACTTAATGAATCTGGCTTTACAGCCTGGCTCACATATGTGAACAGTATTGACTGTTGGCCTCTGGATGTCAGCAGTGTATCACGAAATTCCTGTAATCAGCCGCTGTTTTCATGCTTCCTCCCAGAAATATCTGTGACTTGTGGTCTCTGCACACCTCCAGAACACCCAGTGCTTTTTCCTCTTATAAATTATTCACTTACTCTGTACCAATTAGTTCTACTAGTTGCTAGGTTTGTTATCAAGTTAAGCTTCAAGACAAGAACCTGAACTCAATGAGTGATTAAAAATTTATTAGCAGAGATGATTAAATATGCAGATAGTCTGTGAAGCTTGTTCTTGAAACCATTATATTACCTTTTTAATACTAATGATTTGTATAATTAATTTTATAAAAGCCTGAAAGTCTTTTAAAAAAAATCAGAGTAGGACATAAAAGGGAAGAGATTAAATGCAGAAGAGGCAGTGAACCTGAGCATTAAAACAGCTCATTCACATGTATAGGCAATAAAGTGATTTCCTTAAAGGAATAGTTTGTGGTTTTTCTTCCCCTCTGCTAAGTTGATTATTTTATTAATCTCCTAAGCAATTTGGGAAAACTCTTATCAACTAGTGAGTTGTATTTTCAAAATAGAACTTGATGTGATTAACGCTGATAATACAGATGGTTCCTCTAAACTTTACAGTTAAAACCATATCAAGATGCAGTTTATACAACATTTGAGCTCATGATGGATGTTAGGTATGTGAGGAGCCCCAGGGCTTCCATGGCAAGGAAGGTATGGGTGCATTAATGCCATGGGGAACTGTAGGGCAGTGTGGCCAATGCCAGGTGAAGTTTGTGAAAGAGGGGTTGTCCCCCACACTGTTTGTTTGAGGTGGTGTGTTGGGTGGTGAGCAGGGTCTTCACTATCACAGTGGGGGAGCTGAGACCCTCCAGAGCCTGGGATGAGTGGGAACAGCCTGGGGCTGTTGAACCTGCAGGACTGGCTCAGGAGGAGATGGGTCTGTCCTCCTTCCCATGAGGGAAAGAAAACAAATTACTTTATTGCTCCTTAAGGGAGTAGGTGGAGTGGAAAGTCAGTCCTGGGGCCTGGCTTCTTGCTTTCCATGTTCCTGAGAGAAGAGAGCCCTCATGGCAGTGTGGAGAGCCAAGGTGGTGGCATCAGCTGTGGCCGTGGGCAGTGCAGGTGGCTGGCGCCCACCAACAGTGCTGGCGTGTGCTGTGGTGCGTGAAATGGTTTGTAGCGTCTCTGTGAGAAGACTCAGGAGGTGACAAGACCTGGCCACGCTCTGGGAGCTGAAGCAGGTCGGGCGCGTGAGGGAGGTGCAGGGGTGAGCTGTGGCTGTAATCCCTCTGTGCCGTGCCCTGCGGGGTGGGGCAGGCACTGCAGCAGGGAGAGCCAGAGCCAGAGCTCACCGTTCTCCCCCTCTCCTTCCAGCTCTGGCTGGTGCAGTGCAACCAAAGACCATGGCTGATGGCCCCAGGCACCCCATGGGAGTGGGTTTCTGTGGATGAGGCTGGAAGAAAGGTGAGGACGTAGCCCAGCTTCTCCTGGGGGCCCTGGACAAGAGGGGCTCAGCAGCCCAGGAGATGCTTTGGTGCCCTTTGCCTCCTGGAGAGGGAGTTACCCCTCAGGTGAGGCTGATGAGCCCCACCAGCTGGAAACTGCCAGAGTTAATGAGTTTCACTTAATAAATGAGGGTGGTTTGTGTTTGACTAGAAGGTGTGTACTGTGAGAAGGTGTGTTGTGCCTTGGGGTTGGGAGGAATAGTGAGTAAAATTTATTTTTTTTGAGGCTGGGGCTTTGAGATGGGGAGGGGGAAACAATTAGTGGAGGTTGTCATGCACGTATTGTGTTGCCCTTTCTTAAAACTCTTCTTTTTATAAATTAGAGTGTGTTTATTTTTAATAAAGTGCTAAGCTCTATAGTAGCAGTATTTAGGCTTCAGTTCCATGAAGTGCAGTATGTGTTTCCAGCCTTGGCTGTAGTTGGCAACAGAACTACAGCACAGCCCTTACAAGAGTGAGACCCAACCATGGTGTTTGTATTGCAATCACCACTGATCTTACAGGGCTAGAAGGTCATATGAAGGGTAAATCTAAATAAAAATGGTTTTTCTTTAGGTAAAATAGAAGGTGTGCCTCTTTGATGGTGAGAAATTGAGACTGTGACCTAGGAACTTCCTTAGCAGAAAGAAGAGTCTCTGGAAGCATTTTTCTAGTACTCTTGGACATATATTGACTCAGATGTGCAACTTTCCTTGCTTTTTTCTTGCTCTAAGTCAAAACACCACTTTTGATAAAGATACTTCAGCTTCCCCTTCTACAATACCAGACATCTACTTAGGGAAAGGGAAGGAGCAGAGGAAAGAGCATTAACTAGGGTAAGCTTGTTGGTAGGAAAAAATTGAGAGCACATTGACTGAGGTGTTTGCTGCTTTTCTCATAGTGACTGAAGCTGAACAAAGAAGTCCTTAGTCTTGCATTCCTGAATATGGTGTAGTATGACATGCTGCTAAGTGGGATCATAAGTTTAGACTGGTTTTTAATGTCAATAAAAACTTTCTAAAATGAAGAAAAATCATTCAAGTGAGGGAAATGAAATATATAATTTCAAATCCCTTTACTGTGCAGGAGGGAGAAAAAACACATGAAGCTTTCACAACTTGTATTTTTTGTAGTTTGCTTTGTTTATTTGTAGTTTGTGGGTTTTTTAACAAAAAAAAAGCTTTTTTTTTTTTTCTGAATTGTGTAGAACTCTGCAACTGCCAAATCTACAGCCTATGCTAAATGTTTAAGTTCTGGAAAATAACTCATGGAAAAATATCTTCTGATGATGGATGTGAGGTCAACTATGCAAACTAAAATACTTTCTCCCCAGTTACATGGTATAGGGCTGTGGTGCTCAGACCATATGCACAGCTAGTTATTTTTAGGCATTTAAGGAGAATGTAAAGGAGGTGATGTGTGTAGGAGGGTGGAAGGGTATGGAGAAAATTTTAAAAGATGCTAACACTTGGAACAACAATACTTATGGTATTGGAGTGATTTCCCCCCCCCCCCAACCTGTACACATCACGTCTGAACGGGTTTGCTTCTGTGCTGAACAATTAGTCAAGTCCTCATTTCTGAAATTATGCATGTACTTCTTTGTGTGCTGTGTATAATGGTATGGATTTCAGTATGCTTAAGATAATGTGTGTAAGTGTTGGCAGGATCAGAGTCAAAGATGTCAAAAATAACTTGGAGGGCTTGTGGAAATTCACAAAGTGTAATAAGGTGATACTTCAATTGGTGCTGAAGTGGAAATTGTAGCTGATATTATATTTAATGATGGACTGTGGTCACTGGGTTCACTGTGACTGAACAATATCCATCTCTATTTTTGAGGTAAATGAAGAGCAGTATATGAAGTTGAACTAAGAATTAAGAATGTTTTTCTCTTGTACATTGATACTGCTATTTATACTTATTATCCTGTATTGTGTGTATAACAAAAAACCCACACAAAAACGCCAACCAAACCTCTCCTGCGCCAGCACCAAGCCTTCCTTAAAGAAAGATTTGCAGTAGGAATCTATATTTCAAGTGGCCTTGGCCTTGTGAAAGTGTAAGATGTATGATACTTTTGAAGAAAAATTTCCTTATTCCTCACCACTGTACATTAGGGAATGATCTGTTTCTGTTTCTTTGCTAGAAATAAAACTGACATGCTAATTCAGAGTACCAGCGGTACAGGTGGTGCTCATAAGGACCTCCCCATAGCAAAGAAGTACAGCAGAATTGTATTACCCCTTTGCTCAAGGTAATGGAAGTTTGCAGCAAGTGAATTCTAGGTTGTTCTGTAATGAAGTGAAATCCTTATTTGTCTGCTGGTATGTGTGTTCCACTTCTACTCCTACTTCGACTTGAAATAAGGCCATATAACTCAGCATGGATTTAGAAACACAGGGAAGAATGAATATGCTTTTACCATCTACTTTATGCAAGGAATTGCAAGACTGTTAACTATTGATATTCTTCTAGGCTTTCAACTTTTGTTTCCTTCTGTGTATAATTCTTTCTAGATTATATATTTATTACTTGCAGAAATTAATCTCAAGTATTTTTGTCAGTTATGTATTTTACTAGAAATTATTCTATAGAATAGAGGTTTGTAGTTCTTTGAAGAAGTTTTTAATGTAATTTGGAAGCAACATTGGTTCTGTAACTACAGTTGCTGAATCTGGTGCTGAAACATGATACTTATTGGATTCATGCACGTGTATTGTTCAGGATGCTTTCAAAGTTGTAACAGTAGGAGAAAGATGTATTTGATGTTATACAGGCTTATCACAAATAAATGTGGTATTGGAGGAATTCTGCTATATTAGATTATATAGACCAAAAAAGTCAGGTTTAAGGTAACTGACCATCTTTGTAGTGGTTTGCCTTTATAGTATATGAGACTAATTGTGGGCAGCTCGAGAGAAGAAAAAAAAAAATAGAGATCTCCTGAAGAAGAGAACAGTGATGATGAAGAATCTGGAGGAAACAAGCTCCAAGTAAAAGCTGGAGAACTATGGCAGTTTAGCCAAGTGATCTGTGCTAGTTTGAACCCTGAAAAGCCCTAAAAAGTGGAAAAGTAAATGACAAGATGAAACAGAATGCATTAGAAAAGAACAGCTACTTCAGCTGTTCAGGGCAGGGGAGGAGTCTATCTGACCCATAATTGTGAGGCATTTTTGCAGGGATGTGCACGAATTTGAAAATTCTCATCAACTCTGTTAATCATCTTTGGTGTGTCATGGAGCAATTATGAGCTAGTGAATTACTGGTATTTTTACTGGATAATACTCGGCAGCCTGATGTTGTAGGGGAGGTTTTTTTCCGAGGGAGGTGTGTTTGTTACCTGAATATAAACTTCTTATGCTCTGCCTAACAGAAACAACATAAACAGCATAAACTGGAGGCAGGTGGAAAGATGGTGAGACAAAGAAATGAGATATACACATTGTATGGGCTGCAATTATGAGGCTTGAGCAAAGGTGGAGAGACTGGTTAGAAGTCTTATTTCTATTTAGTAATATGGCATCATTTGCTGATGGCACGTAGTTGTAATTCAAATGTAGTGTCTTGTGACTCTTCTGATTTAGGTTTCTTACGCTGAAGATATGGATCTACACTTTTTAAGACTTAGCTTTGGCAATTGTTACTTGTTACTTGAAAGTTTCATTGGAAGCTGACTTTGAAGTGTTGAAGTAGTTGAATGTGCTGTGAAGTTTAAAAGTAAACTTTGCTGTGATATCTCTACTGAAAAGTAGCATAGATATTTACAAAAAAAAAAAAAGGCAGAAAGGTGGAAACCACATATGTAAGCATGTTAACTTTTTATTAAGGGAAATCATTCCAGGAGTCTTCATTAAGCCAGGATGATATTTTAAAAGTGAATATACATGTTGACAACTACACCCATAAATTTGAAAACTGCAAACATGTTCAGCATAAAAGCCATTTTTGAAAAAAGCTGTTACTCTGCCCTTGTACTAATTTAAGAATTGTTCATTCATTCTGATTTTTATACTTTCTTTTCATATATAACTGGGACAGTTTAAAAAGTACTGTATAGAGTCTTTCATGATGTCACAAACTTCATAATGACAATGATTATTTTTAAAAATGCACACAATAAAGGCTCAAAGTTTCAAATAAGCTCAATAATTCCATTCTTTTTTATTTTAAACAAAGTCACCTGTCCATAAATTGCACCTCTGTACATTATCCTTGCAAGGAACTTCGGGAGTTCCTGGGAGTCATGATGCAAGTTTAAGTCTCTTGGCTCTACCACTAGATTTGGTGAAGTGGTTTTCTTGTTCTATTTGTACTCTACCTAGACATATAACAAAGTCTTCACAGACAGCACAAGATCATCTCAAACAGGCTCTTCTTTCAGTACCCTTCTGTCAGAGAACATTCAAGGTACACACATATTTAAGTTGGTTTCAGTGAAGTACAGAGTTCATATTAATGAAGCTTGGATAAGTGTAATTGGTATGGAGAGACTTGAGTATTCTGCCTGTGGATGCAGACTCTGAGGCAAAAGAAATAATCAGTCCTGACCTGAGGTTTGTTTTCTCACTGGAAAGGAGGAAGAAGGATTCACTTGGTCTGTTCTGCATGGGTGGAGCCAAAATGGTATTTGGGATAAAACTATGGGTTGAAATGGATCTTGGACATTAAGAAACATAGAGTGTGATTTTTTTTTTTTTTTAAGGGGGTGGTCCTTTTTTTTTTTTTTGAGTAGGTAGGTATTTTTATGGTTACTGTCCATATCCAAAATGTGTGTGTACAATCTAATTACTTGTATTTTGTTGTATTTAGCAAATAGCTTCCAGGTTTTACATGACAATAATTTGTTTGCTTGGGAAGGGAGTGCAGTTCATGCGTAAATGTATGTTACCTTAGGTCTGACAAATGGCCTGCACCTTGTTGTTTTCTCTACTACTCAAATTAAAATACTTTTCATAGAAAATATATTCCTCTGACTTTGTTGGGGTAGTGATGTAACAAGGAATAGGAAAGACAAAGAACTGATGCCAAAAATAATTTGATGACACTTGAGATAAATCAGTACCTTGCCAATATAAATAGTATTTATGAGAGATTTTGATATGTTGACTGATCTCTGTCAGTATAATGGTTTGAAACTTTTAATAGGTACATAGTATGTTTACTTTGATGATAAATGAAAGACTGAGGTAGAACTATGAGTTGAATCTTCAAGGATTCACATTAATACATGCGTGTTCATATGTTGGTAGGATTCCACTTAAGACTTTGTCTGAACAGCTAAAAAATACAATTTTGCTACAGAAAGGTTGTCAGGTATTTTGCACTGCAGAAAATAAATCTGCACAGAGTAAAGATAGTTGTAAAAGCTACAGAGTTCCTGGACAGTACTGACACAGAATCTTTCTAATGAAATTAATTGCTGACATAGTTGTGCTGTTTCTTGCCTCTTCCAATCTAAGTAAATGTAAGTTTCCTCAAACAGGCTTTTTATTAGTGAATATTAGTGGAAAGCATTCTACCATTAGTGGAAAAGGAGACTCTGTGCAAAATACTTCTTTCTCTCTGATTAGTCTCCAACAGATTTTCATCTCTCATTATACTATATGTTATTTGTGGGTAGTGGGAAGAGAAATAAGAGTAAATTGATTATCTAAATCAAGTGTGTCAGCAGCAATTCTCAGTCAGTCTCTGGGTATTACTGCTTTCCTTTGTATTGAATTAGACTTCTGCCTCAATTTTATGATTTGTAACACATTCTGGTATCTTTGATATAAACAGGGCAGGGAAACAACCCCCAGTATTAGTGTACATAAAGAATTACTTTTTTTTTTTTTTTAGGTGTTCAATAATGAAAAAAACAAACCCAAACCTTGATGCATCCAAAGGAGGGCCACAAGGATGGTGAAGGGTCTGGAGGGGAAGCTGTATGAGGAGTGGCTGAGGGCACTTGGTTTGTTCAGCCTGGAGTAGACTGAGGGGAGACCTCATTGTGGTCTTCAGCTTCCACATGAGGGGAAGAGGAGGGGCAGGAACTGGTCTCTTCACTCTAGTGACCAGTAATAGGACTCCAGGAAATGGCCTGAAGCTGAGCTGGGGAAGGTTTAGGTTGGATATCAGGAAGAAGTTTTTCTCACAGAGGGTGGTTGAGCGCTGGAAGAGGCTCCCCAGGGAAGTCGTCACAGCACCACATTTGACAGAGTTCAAGGAGCATTTGGACAATGCTCTCAGGCACATGGTGTGATTCTTGGGATCTCCTGTGCGGGGTCAGGAGTTGGACTCAATGATCCTGTTGGGCCCTTCCAATTCAGCATATTCTATGATTTTATGCATGGGAGATGTTGTGTGTAGTAGAAACCCAAGCAAAAGTGAGGCTTCAAAAAGCTCGTTTGGCTTTTGCACATTGTCTACAGCTAGCACTTCAAAAATCATAGAATGACTACACCATGGGCTTCCAATAGGAAATCTTGATTGTAAGTGTCCAAGTTTTTTGAGCTTGGGACAGAGCCAATTACAGATCTAGACAAGGGTAACTAAGAAGTTGGGAAAAACAATTGTGGCAGAGAAAGGACTAGAGTGATGCTGTATGAGGATAAACAGCACTGTCACTGAAGATGAGAAATAAAGCAATGTAGCCTACAGCCAGTAACACATTAGTCTGACATAAACACCTCTACATTGCCTGGTGTTTGTGCTGGAAAAAACATCTTTAGAAGGAAGAAGAATAAAGGCTCATCATGTCATGCTGATGAATGTGGACTAAATATAGTGACTAAAATTTTTTACTTGTGTAAGATTTTCAGTTTTCCTCTGACAGAGCAAGATTAGAGTTTTCTGCAGAGATAATAGAGAGCAAGAGTACACGAAACTGTGGAAAAGAATGCCAAAGAACTAGGTGTCTGACACTGCAGGTATCTTCCACTTCAAAACTGAGATATCTGCCAATTCACTCGCTGTTGATTCTGGTGATAGATGGGAAAGAATCATGCTGGTGTGGTACTCTGAGGTCAGAGAAGGAAGTGTGCTTTCAGTTATTTGCTTTTTACCAAACATTAGCATTTGTCTGTTTTTAAGATGGCGGACTCAAAAATAATTCCATGAATTGTCCAAGAATTAGACTACTGGTACCTAGCAGGAAATACTCTGATGTGTAACCTATGCACTGTGTACATATTAACAGAGCATAGCAGTGTACCAAATATATTGATGGAATATTAGTGCATTTAATGGTATCCAGATGTGACTATTATTGTGTACAGACTTTTTTTTTGTAATGCAAAACATGTTATGTCTTTGAGTAAGAGTTCACATTCTTCTTTTGTGCCAGGTGCAGGAGTTATCAGTCAATTAAGTAAACAGTGATATTTTTATATGGGCTAACAGATTTTTAAGTGATGCCTAGACTAATACCTTTTCACTTAATGGTTTGGAGGTTTTGGTTTGTTTTTTTTTTTTGTGCAAAACAAGCTGCTCTTGTGTTGCAGAAGAAAGTAGATGGAGCTGGGCAACTGAGCAAATATGACCATATGGCAGCATATCTTAGCATATCCTTCCAGATTCTGCTGAGGCAATAATAGCAGTAAGACTTCTATGTTATAAAATAGCTTCTATATCTAGGCCCATTTTCTTAAGGATAGTTTAACAAAACATAAACCTTGTAGTATTAATTTCATAGTCTAGTCAAAACTACCTAGATGTGTACAGTTCCTTGTTAAACCTCCTTTTCCAGTCAGCTTAATTTCATTTTTCAATTCCTCTATACTTTGTCTTATAACTAGAGGTAGGGGCCCATGCAAATTAGTTGAAGGCTATTATTTCCTTTGGATCAAGGAATAATTTTGATGTATCTCCTCTCCTGTGAAACCTTCTGCCCCAAGCTTCTGCACCTGGAAAACTGCTAATGATTTTCAGAGGTGGAAATGGAAGCTGGTTGGTTCGGTGTGAAAGGTGGAGAAAACACAATGGAGCACTGAAGAAATGAGATTAAACTATTTCAAAAGAGAAGTACCCTTTGCCTCTAGGAACATCTACTTTGAGAGTAAGAGTTTCTCCTCCCCTCATCCCAAAAGTCTGGGTAGGATAGGGAAATGCTCATTATGATTTTTGGTAATGTCTCCAAATTAACTTAAGTCAAATGGACTCAATGTTCTCTTCCTACTAGTGGTCAATTTTAAATGCTGTTAGAAGGAATAGGATATAAGAACTATAAGGAAGGACCTTCCTTTTTGTACCTCCTTTTGCAACCAGTCTGTCAGTAGAGACCTTAAAGTGGGCTGCATCTTGTCCTTAATTAGTTACTACTGGACCATGAACTATTGGTAGCTGTTTGGTTCCATTTATACTCTTGACATCCACCTTGTCTCAGGCAAAGAGTAGCACTTCTCATTGTGCGGATGAAGTTCTTTGGGGCTTTTTAAACATGCTGCTTGATATATTTCCCAGGTGTTTATAGGCAACAAGTAGTGAGCAGGTGATTCATCGTCACCTTTACCTCAGCAATTGTAACTTTACAAACATGGGTGAAACTCTCCTTTGCTGGGAAAGAGACTAGTTGAAGAGTTGAACTGTCTCCCTTTTGAATGTTTTCTATATTCCTCTTGGCTCTTTAATGAGGTTATCAGAGCTGCATTTAAAGTGAAATGTCTGTGTTTATTTGGATTTACAAAGCTGTGTAATATTTTGATTTTTTTGGGTGGATTTTTTCCCTTTTTTTTTTTTTCTTCTTCAGTTTTTAATACTCTGCTAATTTTTTTCTGCCCTCTGAGCATGGAACTGATGTTTTCATAGTGGTAGTATCTACATTCTGACCAATCACTGAATATGCATGCCTCAGGGTTATTCTTTCCCATTACTTTGAATTTAATGACACTTCTTTATTTTCTCTATTAAAAGAAAAATTAATTACTGCAGAGGTAGCATGTTGGTATACACAAGAGAGATGATGTCATCCTGCTTGGTGTGTTGTCCAGTGTTATCCTTGGTGTTGTCTTGAATATTTTAGAAGACAGAGAATTGGGGATTTCAGTGTTCTGAAAAAGTCCAGTGAGAGAACAAAGATAAGACACTGTTGCACAACAAGGAAAAGGGAAATTAAAGAGGATTTATTGGAGACAACTAGCTGGTCTGGCTTTCTAAGTCAAGAAAGGTACTGATCCTGAAAAGAAAGGCTGATAAATCTAGGACTCTAATGAAGAAAGCAGGAGTGGCATGAATGAAACAGTATGAACTTCAGCTGGAAGGAAAGTGGAGCAAGAGATAGCTTGATTACAGAGAAGTTTGAAAGTAGAAACTTTTTTTGTTTCTAATTTGGTTCATAGAATCATTTGTGTACACTTTTACAAATGACCAGTAAATTAAACTTCTGAAAATTGCCATTTGTAACTCTTCCAAACTGCCAGTTTGAATGGTCTGCGAAGATATCTTTCCATCCACTCCACTTCCCCTGCCACTTTCAGTTAAGATTGGATCCTGATGGATAGCATCATTTTGTCACATTGTGGCACTTTATAAATAACATAATGCAGTGATGTACGGTGCACTGACAATTGCAGTTTTAGTAGCTATTGGAAAAGCTAAAAATGAACATTTTCCTTAATCTAGATAGTTTACTTTGGCGGCTGGGCTTTCTGCACATCTCCAGTATGTATTCCCATAAGATATTAAAAAAGATGTATATGTTTTTATTATATTGTGTATACACTTTGGTAGGTGTAAAATAAGTTTACATTTTAAATGCATTTGTGCTGCTATCAGAGAAAAGCAAAACAAAATAAATTGATACCAGGGGAAATGTCAGGCATACAACACAGATTTGTTAAATAAACATTACTGTGTGGCATTAGCTAATGTTATTACTTTGTTTCCCTAGTGGCTCTTTTTTTGATTATCTGCATTTCTAAAGACTGTGCACATTTTGTACACAGTAAGAACAGAGCACAAGGATTCTACTTACATGAAGAGCCTTGCAAAAAATACAGAATACGATGGCATTTTTTTATTTACAGCTCTGCTAAAAACATAGTTACATTTTTTGCTGTGGAAGAGGTGATGTGAAGAAATTTAAGTATTGAACTTTTTGAAACTGTATGGGAAACTACATGTAGGAAAGCTTATGAAGCAAAATAGAATTTCAGGGATGTAAATGATAGTTAAAAGTATATCATGCTTTTCCTGAATATCTTTCAGATTAGAAACAAAAATAGAAGCCTTAATTTAGAATTCACTTAAACCACTGGACAATGGATGGCGTAGATAGGCTTGTGACTGTGGAAGGTGCTTTCATAACTTCCGCTCGGCCTTTTACAGGTACATGCTTCTTATTCATAGAGCAGGGCTGTTGAAGCCAATATGCAGTGTAGATAGTGTTCACACATAGTGTAAATTTGGGAAATCTTATGAAGAATTCTGTGGGTGGGAAATTCCTCCCTCTGTGGCCAATTCATATCCAACACCAGAGACTGGAGTACCTGCAGTGCCACTGCATGACTTATTCAAACAAGCTGGATTTATTAGCAACAATTCATAGTAATACCAGCTGGGGGTTGGCCTGCTTATATATTCGCTATTGCAATATTAGATTGCATAATGTATGTATATTTATCTGAAGAGGATAAAGCTCATTTTCAGAGTTTGCATAATCAGCATATCTCAAGCAAATCTGATGCAGAAAAGTGACTGGGGTAAAACAGAATATCAAAGCTGAATGTTCTTACCATCTGTTCAGTTTATTTCCTATACCATGTTGCTGGTCTTAATCCAAGTCCACATAGTCTTGTATCCATACTATAGCTGACATCAACTGACCTGTCTTTTGGCTGTTGGAGAGGGAAGGCTGAGGCAAGATGACTGATCTCAACACATTGTCTAGAGTATTTAGAGGGGAAAGTTTGCACTGACATTACCTTTCTTAGGAAGAAAACTTCATTTGAACTCAAAACAGTACTTTGCACCCATGTGTAATTGTCAGTGCTTGTTTGATGCAGTATTTCCTCCCCTGCTGAATGTTGACTTTGGTGCATGACTCAAAAGTATACTAAATTTGCTGATGACACTAAATTGGGAGGAACTGTTGATTCCCTTGAAGGCAGAGAGATCTTGACAAATGCGAGGGCTGGGTAATCACCAACTGTATGAAGTTTAACAAGGGCAAGTGCTGGATTCTGCACCTAGGATGGGGCAACCCTGGATGTACATTACAGACTGGGGAACGAGAGGCTGGAGAGCAGCCCCATAAAATGTGGTCTGGAGGTCCTGGTCAACAGCAATTGGAATATGAGTCAGCAAAGGGCCAACCATGTCCTAGGGTGCATCAAGCACAGCGTTGGCAGCTGATCAAGGGAGGTGACTGTCCTGCTCTACTGTGCTAGTGTGGCCTTACCTCAAGTCCTGTGTGCAGTTTTGGGTGCCATAATATACAAAAGATATCAATCTATTAGAGAGTGTCCAAAGGAGGGCTGAGGATGGTGAAGGGTCTGTAGGAGAAGGAGGAGCTGCTGAGGTCACTTGGTCTGTTCAGCCTGGGCATGGGAGACTTGGTTGCAATCTACAGCTTCTTCAGGAGGGTAAGTGCAGGGAGTGATCTTTCCCTGGTGACCAGAGACAGGACCCAAGGGAATGGCCTGAAGTTGTGTCAAGGAAGGTTTAGGTTAGATATTAGAAAGAGGTTCTTTACTCAGAGAGTGATTAGGCACTGCAACAGGCTCCCTAGGGGAGTGGTCATGGCACCAAGCCTGACAGAATTCAAGTGTTTGGACAATGCTCTTGGGTGCATAGTGTGATTCTTGGCAATGTCCTGTGCAGAACTGGAAGCTAGGCTTGATGGTCCTTGTGAGTCCCTTCCAACTCAGGATATTCTGTGGCTTTGCAAGCTAAATTCTATTTCAATATAATTAGTTGGGTTTGATTATAAAGTAGGGAACAAGATTAAAATTGTATGTAAGGAAAAATACTGACTTCTCTCTTGGCTAATCCATCAGGTATAGCCTACAATACAAATCTTCGGTTGACTTAATGGAGCAACTTGTAGCAGTGGCAAAAAGAAATAACTTAGAAGGACATTGCCATTAATCTCTGATGAACAAGAATGTACAACGAGGGTTTGGGGGATTTTTTTGAATTGTATTTTTGATGTATGCATGGTCTGACTTTCAATTTTATCTGTCAGACTCAGTCTTCTGGCTGCTGCTGCTCACTCTTTCTGAAAAGAGGGCTCACAAGGCACTACTCTCCTCTTACTGACTCCTGTTTTTTACTTTCTGATCATTGCACTGTTTCCTTCCCTAATATAATGATATCTTGTATGGGTAAAAATAAAGAATGGTCTTTCTGGTTTCCTTTGTAGTACCTGCCACACCTGAGGGATTTCCTGCTGCCAAGGAAATGGTATGGCTTGGGTTTGACTTTTCCAGATCCTGGTATGTTCAGAGCAAACATGTTTTCTGAGGACTTTGCCAAAATATGGCAATGATCATTTCAGTATGTGCAAATTAAATATAATCAAAAGCCTTGTAGCTTTGCCAGAACAGGTGGCATTTCTATGTTGTAAGGACAACTCACTTTCCCAATTTTCATGTTTATTGCAAGAAAACATGTTCTCCGACTCTGAAGTTGATTGGTTGTTTCTTTATTTTTCTCCCATGAATTAAAAACATTGAAGCAAGAAAGGATCACTCTGGAGAAAAATCTAATCTCAGGAAAGTTGCGTTCTGGTGATGATGATTTTTGGAGAATGAGATGTTTAACTACAAATATTCTGTGTCCTTTTTTAAATATATGATATGGTGTGTATATGCCAGAAACCTGCTGAAGAGAAACCCTCTTTTCTTAGGGCAGGTGGTATGCCTGGGTGGACAGCTGTGTCAGGGGTTCATGGTACATCATGCTGAACATGTATTGGGTTTTTTTAAAATGAAAACTTCAAAACACTCCTGAGCTTGATCCAGCTGAAGACGTCAGTCGGTATATGATTCATTAATTTAGGAGATGGATCAGCTCCTAAATTATTCCTCCTTTGTCGCATAAAACTGAAAGAAGAAATTCAATGAGTTTTGCTGTAGGTATAAAACTAATTGCCACCACTCTAATTTCTAGGCTGGTTTTCAACTCTTTTTAAAAATGAACTATAAAAATAACCCTTCTTTTTTGTTATCCCTATTAATGGATTCTATCACCTAGTGGTAGGACTTTAATCCCATCACCCACCCTTTCTTGTAATTTTCCTGAAATCTATCATTTGCAGCATGTGGCAATGGAGACTCTTAAACAGTCACATATATTTATCCTTAAGAAGCAGGTTTTGCTGGGGTTCATGCTTGAGTCCGTTTTCCTTATCTTTCTCAAATGGCCAAAGTTAACTGATTTGAAAGGGCCTCATTTTAAATTACATTCATTCAGTGAAAACAGAAATTAACACTTAGAGACATCTATATGCTAATGATTGTAGCTCAGGGAATACCCTTCTAACCTTTTCAAACAGAGTTGGTAAAAAGCCATTTCACTTGAAAGCAACTTAGTAAAAATGGTAGATTAATTAAATACAATAAAATTTCCCTAAAATCTTTATCGCATTTATCACTTATCATCATTTTTCCTTTTCACATATGGTACCTTAAATCCAAACTGAATGTTCCAGGATGCATTTATTAAAACTGTTTTTCTAGTGACATCTATTAGATGCTGAAAAACAGAGGTTAATAATGTCATGAGTTTTAAGGATGACATGCAAACAAAGGTGAAAAAGAGCTTCATCTATCACAGTATATAAGATACTAAGTGTATGAATTTTGGAAAAAAGGTCAAAAATGTGTAGGGGAAAGATTTCCTATAGCCCTTCCAGATGCTAAGCAGTAAACTGAATGAGAAGATCCCAACTTTCAGATCTTTTAAGGGCTGTGCATCCACATCCATTAGTGAGTTTACTGGAAATGCAAAATATGACTATTGCTGTTTATAGGCATATTTATTATAGGTGCAGTTCCTGTTTGTTCTTGACTTTGCTTGTCGGAGGTTAGAATTCCTGAAGAGGATAGACAGAGTATTGCACATATGAAGCTCTTTGTGGACATTGGTATTCTACCTCGTAGTACCTGTGTTACTGCCTTATGTGTAACATTTCTTAGATAAGGTCACTGCTGTATATAGAGGGCTTGCAGCTCCTTCAATCAAATTCCTATTTGGAAGAAAAGGAAAAGCTTGTGGAAGCAGTCTTTATTGTTCTTAAAACTGACTACTGTTCAGGTTGTGCTTGTTCTTAGAGAAAAAATTTCTAAGAAAAAGGCCTAAAAAGCTAATGCCTGATGCTTCTTTGAAGCTACCCATCTGATTAGTTTTGTAGATCCTGATATGAAGTCAAACTAGGGTCAAATCAAGTATTAAGCCCTGGAGTAAGATGTGTCTGCCCTAAGCTAGAAGCAATTTGCAACTCATACTTAGTTTAAATTTAATAGCAGTAAAAATCCTATTGAAACAAAATGTGGCAATTATTGCACTTGAAATTCCAGTGCAGGAGAGACTGGAAGGAGGTCATGAATCTGTACTTGGTTTACTGATGAAAATCTGTAAAAGTGGTGTGCAGATCCAAAAAAATCATAGGCTTTAGTAATACTTACTTAAGCAGGTGTTATGGAACAACTTTCTTTCCACCAAGTAGAAGAGAAGCCTGGGAACCTTTCTGGTTGGCTGAGTAGTGCGTCTGCAAGCCCTAAGGAGGCAGGCGTGAAAGACTGCATTCAGCTCTAGCTCAGGAGAGAAAGAATCAAATATGCTGGGCAACCAGACAAGAGAAGATAGGTGGTGACGGTCCCTGAGCAGAGAGGAACACTTGTGACTTGGGGATTGGAGGCTGAGATTTTTCTGCCGGAATTGAGGGAGAAAACTATCACCCAGTCTTTTAGCTACCTCTTATACAGCAAAGGAAGAGAGGCTGGGAATCTTTTGACTAAGAGCTGCTAACAGGTAATATATGATTAAAAAGGAGTAACTGTGCCTTGAAGACACACCAGAAGAGTATGTGGGGTGTTAGAGAATGGCGTTTGCAGGCTTTATTAGCAGCTCAACTGTACCCTAGGTTTTTTAGTGTTATCAGAAAAGTAATGATCTACACTGCTGTGTTTTTGTCCCCCTGGGCTGCAGAAAGACAGTTCTTAAACAGCTGTTGCTTAATGCCACAAAAAGCTAACATGACCTGGGATCAGAGCAGTTATGAACAACAGGATCTTTGTTTTTCACTGTTCTGAGTAGGAGCTGTTCTCTCTGCTCTTATGACTTCTGGTTTCCCCTGGGTTTTAATCAAAATGGTGTCTCCTTTAAAATTCTTCAAAAATGGGAAAACACCTCATTTGAGCTGGCAGCTTTTAGTGTGTGTGTAAAAAGGCACATATTTACAGTGCTGATTTGTCTTTCAGTCTGTTGTTCCTCCAACCTTCTCCAAAAGCCAAGACAACTGTTAAATTGCAATTCTGCACCTAATCAATTTTGGAAGCAGTACTTAGTTCAGTGGCTGCCAGGAAGAAATGCTTTTCTACACTGCTTTGGCTCTGGATAAAACATGGTAGTTCAGTTTTCTTAGTTAAGGTGAGACTCTGTGCTTTTCTTGGACAGTTGGTACTCTAGGTTCTAGGTTGGTCTAGCTAAATAAAAGCCTTGATGTCTTGGCTGTTGTATGGGGCACTCCAGCACTGTTAGAGCCGGAGACGCAAAGCTTTGTCCTTGTTCTCTTGCACTTCTCATGTCAGTGTGTTGAGCACAGCAGGGAACTGTAACATGCTCTGCTGCAGTCTGAGACTGGATACAGGCTTTCAGGACTCTTGCAGAGGGCAGGACTGAGGAACCAAACATCTGTAATCTAAACTATTTGGTGTATTATAAAGCTCCAGCAAAATACTTGTAGACTAAGCATTAGCCACAAGTTCAGAGATCAGAATACTTTTTATAATCATTGCACTGATTTTTGTACTGATAGTTGATATTCTCAGTATTCTGTGTATATTTAGGAGTGGTCATGCTCCTTAAATTATAAACTTTGAGTGCTAAACAGTATGTAACAGTTTGGATGTTTGTGGTAAGTGGTCAAAATTGTACAGTGTTGCAGTCACAGTACTTGCAAAGATGTATGGAATGGAAAAAGGTATGAACAATGGAAAATGAGTAATTTTCAAGGCATTGTATTGTTAATTAAGTGTTATTAATTAACAGTTAACCGTAGTTAAACTGCAGTTTAGCTACTCTTTCCTCTAACTCTAAATGAGTGCAACCATGCAGTTGTCCTGTTGGTACAAGAATATTTTATAATGAAGGGTGTGTAGCTCCCAAGGTAGTGACTAGGGGTGTGCGTGTCTGTATGTGTCTCCCCTGAATTAAAGTGGAGAAAACAATGAACCAACAAACCCCTCTCAACCCCCCATAAACAAAACAAAATAAATGCAAACAAAACTCATTCATTGATTCTATGCAGAAAGAAATAATGACAAGGTCCACAAAGTATTGTAGAGAGGAAGAAGTATTTTCAGCAGAGAGCAAATAAAAATGGTTGCATTCACTCCTGTGAAATAACATCTGATACCAACACGTTTTTGTCAGCTTCTGCACAAACTGTGTGCCCATCACTTCTTTCCATGGGTGCTATCAGGCAAGAACTTGGTCCTCAATTTGCACACTTTGATATTACATTCTGTGATTTCTATAAAGAGCTAAGAATATATTGTTTGTGTGTGCATACATTGCATTTTCTGTTTGTTTTAAGGCTGGAAAACTTGTTTAAATCTTCTGGGCTAGATTATATGTTATAATTATAACATCTATATATATATACTGTACAGTTGGTGGATTTATTGCTTATTTAGCAAAGCATTGATATGTGTACTTTGGTGTTCTTTGTTTTTAGACTTACCTGTGTACATTTAATTTGTTCTATTTACTTATTTCCACCTCTTCTGCTAAAACAACTGAAGTAAAATTGGCTATTTGGAGATGTCTTACTGCGCTGGTGCTTGGTACCATCACAAAGTGCATGTGTTGAGTAGCTTATGTCTCTTGCTCATGAACAACTTAGTTAAATGGGAGCTGTCACCTGGGGGCCATTGGCTCTTTTTTCCTGGAAAAGGAGAACAAAAGCAGAGGAATGGGGGAGCATATGTCATCATGGCTAGGCTTCACGAATGAAGATTTGGGAAGGGCTCTACCCACGTTTGTTGCAAGCACACTGGTGGCTAAAAAGGCCAATGTGAGACAGGCATGTCCGGTTGCAAAAGACACAGCAGAAAGACTCCTTGGATGGTATATTCTGCAAGGCTCGATTCTTTCTGCATTGTCTTTTCTCCTCAAGGGTGATCCTGCGTGCTTTCTCAAAAGCATCAGCAACATTATAGATGGTGTGTCTCCAGGCCTCCCGATTGGAGGCCAGAGTAGACCAGTCATGGTCGTCAATGTGGCCAAGGCTGAGATGTTGTTTCAGGGAGTCCTTGTATCTTTTCTTCGGGGCTCCTCTCTTGCGGCAGCTGGTGGCAAGTTCACCATAGAGCAGGATCTTAGGGAGGCGGTGGTCCTTCATCCTGGAGACGTGCCCTGCCCAGTGCAACTGTGTTCTCAGGGAGCATATAGGATAGAGGATTTTCTTGGTATTTTGACCTAAGACCCATGAGACTCCTTTTTACAGTTTAGTAATGATTTGGAGAGGGACCTGATATCCTGATAGTTGTCCTTGGTGGGGCTGAGTCGAGCTCTTTGGGCAGTGACAGTGGGAAGCTGGAGAACTGATGGAAGCCAGGACCTTCCAGAGCTGTTTTTTCTCTTTGTCCCCTGTCCTAAGGCATATGAATGTGTGGAGCTTTGAGTTCCCTGGAGTTGGTGGGGCAGGTGACTGACTTGAGCATCATGTACCCTGAGAAGGCTCTTCATGTCTGTCAGTAAACCTACCCAGTCTGATTCATGGTCACTGATGTGCCAGATTGGGCCTCTTTCTCAGAGGTGTCAGATATTGCTTGTCTTCAGTCTGTGGTTTATGAAAGTAAAACTACATATAAATCCTTCTGGCACTGTAATAGAACTGGATTTGCAGGAGTTTAGCAAGCTAAAGCGGATCCTGCAAGTTGAACAGATATAGATTTAAAGCAATGGAAAAACTTGACTGGGAGAATTTCATAAATCGTGTTTGCTGAATGCATCAGTAAACCAATTGTTTGGTTTACTATAGTATGAAAATATAGTTAGCTGACGGAGTTATCTATCTTTTGAAGGTTGTACTCCCTGCAGCAAGATCAAAACTGACTGAAGTTGACACTGTTTATGTTAATGAAGATATTTTTAAATGGATAGCTATATTATAGTTATGAATTGTCATGGTTACAACAACAGAAAGGAAAAGCTTATCAGAAACCTTCTGCATAAAGATAACTGTAAAATTTCAATAACTTAATAATTTATTATAAAAATAAACCAAGTCTCTTTTGATGAAATCTTATTTTCAGTTGGTGATGCTCTGCTTTTCTGTATTTGCACAAGTTGTGGCATAGACCTCTAAATCTAGAGCACATATAGTCTATAGCATGATAGGGAGAAAAGTGTTCTCTTGTGACCTGTTATAACTATCAGATGATTTTATTTTTTAAAGAAACTGAATTTAAGTGGAGTACTATTTTTAAGGCTTATTTGAACGGTGTCAGTAGGATAAGGTTGTATTGTATCTGTCTCTGTCACTGGCACTATCTGGAAAAAAGTGTTCAGGGTACTCCACCGTTCCCCTTTATCATTTTGGTACAATGTTCAAACTGGAATTTTGTCTGTAATGTGTGAATTTGGTACATCTTGGTAGTCAGATATTAAAAAACATACCAATGTCTTAAATCACCCCTTCCATAGGTGCATTACCAAAGCACTTATGCGTCCTTTTGTAAATGAAGTATTAATTGCCATGTGTTGGATTCTTTCATTGCCTGAATTAATGTAGGTATGAATGAAGAATTATGATTATTAACAATATATAATAATAGTGCAAGTGTCACTAGGGTAAGATTTCATCCCCATTCAGAAGTAAAAAAGAGGATGAATGGAGTTTTAGGAGTGGTGGGGTTTTCTTGGGTATTCTCTCTAATCTTTGAGATTGTAATTGCTGCTGACAGTAATTTCCCTGCTTTCATATTTTTTTTTCTGGGAAACTTAATGTAGAATTTTCTATTGTAAATGCTTCTCTATTTTTGAACATCTTTCTTTAAATATAAACTCAGCTTTTCGTGGTAAGTAGTAGCAGACTGGTGATACTGCTTCTGAGAAAGTTTAAGAACCAATTTTTTTCTCTGCATCTTGATTAAAGAAACATCCATGTTCAATTACACGTAATTTCAGCTGATTCAGTTGAAAAGGAAAACAATTAGTTTTCTTTGCTTCATTATATGTAAAACTATAAAATCCAAGAAGTTGCTTGCTATAAGCTAGTCATTTAGAATATTAGTGGAATGGAAATCAGCTTGGGCAGGGTGATGTGTGTTGGAATCAAAACTAAGCATGCAGTTAGCAAAACAAGGAGAGCAAAAAGAATTTCCTGCATGCATAAACAAAGCATGTACCTTACAAAATTTAAGTTAAGGAAAATATGAGTTTAATGGATTTCTGGAAAAAATATGTTGCCTACTTAGTTCCTTTCTACTGTCTCTGCTGGTAGAGATTTATTTGTCTTTGCATAAGGTTTTAGGTATTCTGTTCCTATAATAAGAGCACAGCAAAGCCATGTAAGGACAAGGAGAAACCCTCTCAGGAGGGAAGAAGGACACAAGGCCAGCTTTGAACGTTTGGGTCTCCCATGCTGTAGCCAGGCACAGAGCCAAACATCCAACTGATACCCAGTGTATCACATGTAGAGGTGACAATGGGTTTGTAATCCAGCCACAACAACATTAGTTAATGACATACTGCGTTAGAGCAGTCTGTAATTTTAATAAGTGTTTTATGGAAATAGATCCTTTGGTGAAGTTCAAGGGATTTAGTGTTTTCAAATGGGAGAATGTGATGAGTTACATAAGAAAAAAAAAAGCACAAGCATGCACAAGGTTTCGATTTTCACATGTGCTTTACACAGTCATGTAATTGTATGGGTGTTTGCACTAGCTTTTTGTGAATGCAAATCATGGATAGTTTGGTTTTGAGGCTCTTTGGTCAAGCATGTATCTGTTCCCTTTTGGAGTGTTTACTCACTACCCTACTTCCCCCCCCCATCTTCTCACAAACAAACCTGAGAGTTATAATATTTACATCTATACATCTGAGGAGATACTTCATGATGGCACTGCTTATGGTAGAGCTTGCTAACCAGGAATCAATGTCGTTAAAGAAAAAGGCAGATTATGGCAAATGTAAATTGCCTTTCCCCCTCCCCTCAATCTTCTCTGACTCAGCTTTTAGGCTCTATGAACCACACTGGGATCACTATTTATATAAAGCTTCTGAGGCTTGTGTCCACCTGGCCCTTTCCTGCTTCCCTTCAACCCTACCCACTGAAGTACTTGTTGTGGGACTATTTGGAGATTACCAAATATAGTCTATTCCATACCATCTCTCCCAGCCTACATAACTGAAGAGTACAAGACTAAAAGGAGACATAATCCATTGGACAGCTATGAAATACTTCCTGCTACCCATAATAGCCTGCTCAAATGAATCAACAAATCTAATTTTTCACATCCTTCTGTTTAAACTTCAATCTCATCTGAAATCAGAGCCTAACAGGTAATCTGCTGATGTTTTGAGTGCACTAAAGTAGGTATATCTCTTAAGACCTTGTAGATATCTGGCAGTATTCTGTGTGTTCAATGAGTCATAGGATGAAGCTGAAAACTGAGCTATTCAGGATTTTTTGTTTAATGTTCCCAACCCCATTCATGTCCTTATCATTAGAATACCTCTCTGACATGAATTTGCCTGTGACCGAAGGGAGTGAAAGCTGGTCCTCATCTTTGCACTGCTAAGGTATTAAATAGCTGGTATGAAGTGCAGGCACAATGAAATTAAATGCAGAGCAGGGTTGTTGATGCTGTAGAATATCACAGGCAAAGAACTTACACATTTTTTGAAATCACAGGGAGAACTTGATTTTTATAATTATAGACACAGTTCTTCTGGTTCTACCCCTGTAAATAATCCTATTGATATTTCAATTTATAATTCCCTGGTCCTAATCTGACAGTGCTCACTCAGAAATAATTTAACTTTGGAATTTTGTTATCTGCCAGTGAGTCTCAAGGTGTCTAGTATTCAAAGGAGGGATGCATAAAAATGAAAAATGGTTCACAAAAGAAAATTTGAAATAGTGACAGTACTTTTTGCTGTTTGGAGGAGGAAAAGAATCTTGGGTCTATCTATGTAAAATGTAGGTAATTTGTAGACCTATACATGTAACAGGGCTCATGAAATAATAACGCAAAACTTTAGGCTCCAGCTTGTCTATGTTTAAAAACAAACCATGGACTTTTTGATCAGTTATATACATCTTGCAACCTACTAAACAGGAAAACAGTACTAATTTTTTCCTTTCTAATAGGAAATTTCTTTGAAGTCTGCTGTCTTATGAGAATAATATATATACAAGAATGGCTCCTTAAAGAACACTTCTCTTGTCCTATGGATATGGTATCAGAAAGGAACTCTCTAGTGCCTGATGAAGACAGTTCTGCATTTTGTATTTTAGTAATAAACTTTAGCTAGTAGAGTGTTGTGGATGCACTGAAACTAGAAATTTGAGTTTATTTGGGTCTACTCTGTGATTCAAACTATGGTTCAATGCCCCTCATGCATAATTCTTGTAGCATTAGATGAGGGATGTGGTACAATACACCTTCAAGCACTAATGAAAAGGCAGCAATAGTGCTTCTGTGTGAGCTGCTCAGGATACAGAAATGAACTTACTTTTAGCACTGAAAATCAAGTACATATTTTTCAGTTAATATTTTACAGTTAATATACTTGCTGTTCTTCATTTGCTGGTAACTATATGGAGGAAAACTGCTATTACTTTATGCATCATGTACTGGAGCATACCCTGCTAAGGATATGGGATTTCTCTCTATGGCATATTTTGAAAGTATTGTTGATGTTGTGACCCGAGGTGTTACTGGTGATGTATTAATGCCTCCTGTTAATCATTTTGAATCTGCCCTTGCCTTGTGCTGAGATGGTGCAACCTATGCTGACATATGCACACAGTGAGTAGCATTCCTGCATGTTGATTTGAAAGGAACAGTCTTGAGGAAGAACTAAATGGAAGCTGGAATATCCAGGAGAATGTTTTTGTAAATATTATTTAGCTTGTGGAATATGCTCATAAAAAAATCTACCCTAAATACAATAGGACAACATTTTTGCAATATATTTTGGAAATGTCTTTGTGCTTTTTAGGAGAAGTAACAGAGGCAGTAAATTTCTCTTGCTGGAGAAACTAGAAAAAATACAGCAATAGATTCATGCAAGTGACATCTCTGGCAAAGAGACTACTATTAAACCAACAGGATGAAACGAATAATTTCAGTTGTTTAAAGTTCTGCTACTGTGCAACAGTCTTGAGCTTCGAGTGGTCTTGTATCATTTTGCGAAGTGTGGGAACTGACAGCATATGCAAATGCTCCCAGAAAGGTAATATCCTTATTAATGTTAAAACTTTGTAGTAAATAGAATTATTTTTTCTTGTGTTTTGCCTATGGTATTAAAGTTAGCTGTCTATGGTGTTAAAATTATGACCTAAAATGTTATTAGTCTCAACAGAAAGGCCAAAGAATTACTTTTCTTGTGCAAACCCTCAGCCCTTTGGGTTCTACTTAAGAGTTTATTTTAAAATTGGTTCTCCTTTCTTGCAGTCTGGGAAGACTTGAAGGTACCAGATCCATCTACTTTCCTTCATTCAGCAGTAAGACTTTCTTAAGGAGGAAGATGGTAGTCTTCACACTCACTCCAGACGTGTTTCTGTATTACTGCAGGTAGCAAGTCCAGCACTGAATTCCAAAAGGTGAAAATAGCCCTGGAAAAAAATTCAAATGTATGGTATCTATTTGTAGGACAAACAATATACATATTGTTTTCCTAAACTCAACTGAAATTCTTTGGAAAATACTCTTTGCATTCTCCCTGTGATAGTTCAGACTGAAAATTTTATAATTAGTTTGTAGGGCTTTTTGTTATTTTATCTCTGTTCCTTATATTTTCCTCAGTCTTTGTGGATGTTCTGTATTTTCATCATCAAATAGCTTGCTGGCTATTTTTGTCAAACAAGAACCCTGAAACTGTTGCGCTGGAGTGCTGAGCCTATCTGCCCATTCTGTCAACAGGATGAAAGTGAATCTCAACCTTTTTTAATTACAAGGATAACATGTTCGCTCATCTAATAATGAAGATGGTTAGCAATTTTAAATTTTAATAATCAATTACTGAAAGTAATTCTCCATTAAACCACAAGAGAGCCATTAAATCTCAAAAGATGGAACATGCTGTATGTAACAGTAGCAAAATTTCTATTTTTAAATATCATTAGGGAATATCTGATTTTCATTTCTCTGCTTTTCTTTTACCTTTTTCCTCATGCAGACCATCTCATTTTCAGCAGGAAGACAGCACATGATCTTATAAATAATGAAAGAAAATCCTTACAAGACTTGAGCCAATGTATGAAATATGTGCTAAAAATCTAATTTGTTTCAATCTAGCATATTTTGACTGTCTAATAAGTAAAGTGACTAATTAATATCTTAATACACTGAGGGCTGGGTGGCACGGTGGGCTTGGTACACTATTCTTTCACCTCAGGAGACCTGAGTTCAGATCTTATTGGTATTGCAGGTGTTGAACAGAGTTTGGTGAGTTCTCTTTTGCTGCTGGTAAAGCTGCTATCTAAAATCATAATATTCAGTACTATTGGCAGCTTCAATTATAAGCATGTTGAGACTTGGAAAGGAGGGATACTACAGCTCTCAGACAGCTTGGTGTGCTTCTGTGAGGATGCCTATCCAGTGACAAGCAAGTTGGCAAACATAAGTCAATAGTTGCTTCCAGGAGAAATAAAATAAGCCCAAAGTATTGAGGGGGGAGGAAAGCAATAGGTTAGTCTTGCCTTATCTGAAAAATAGCTACTTTTCTTTCCAAAGTATTTAAAATTGAAACCTGCAGAAGTGATTTGGAGTGGTTTATTGATAATATTGGACTAGATATTAAAACATATTGTGATTTAGTATATAATAGTAAAGCATGATGAATGTATAATTTGAGTTAATTTGTATGGGGAAAGGACTTGAAACATCTGTACCAGTTTGAAGGAAAAATAAAGCTATGAAATGAAAAGCTGATACAATGATTAACTTCAAAATTATACTTAGTCTGCAGCTACTCAGTCAGACACTGATATTACAGAGTACACACGTCTTTCCAGAAGACACTAGTGTGTATTAGGACTTAAAAGATTCAACCTGATTGCTTGAATCCCACCACTGAATTATCCTGCCTCAATGTACCTGATGGCCCAACACTGGAGCAATATGCATTTGAGACACTCTTAATGTTAGCTGAAATCAGTACCCTGTACTTGGAAGGCAAGGTCTGAATCTCTGATGGCTTGGCTTAAATCAGAATCTGATAATATCAGCAGAAACTTTATCAATCTTTTCAAAGGATCTAAGATACCTTAGGAGCCCAAGTTTTCTTGGAAATAAGGTGGAAGAAGGTTTAAGGGGTTTTTTTGTTTGGTTGGTTTTGTTTTTGTTTTGTTTTGGATTTTTTTTTAACCCATAGCTGTGTACCATCAACACTTGAAAAACTTTGTTTTGATTGTCATAAAGCCTGCTGCTGCAGCCATGGTAAATTTGGTTTAAGGATTGAGAAGGAGGGAACTTTCTTAATGTAGAACTCTGCATCAGACTTAGGACTGTTATTATTGCATTATTCTTAGCTTGTGTTTTTATTGATCTACCTACAGAAGAGCATGTGGTGCTCTCCTATCTCTTCTTCCAGCACTTCAGGTTACAGATATGTGGAAACTTTAAGTAAAGAGCCAATTTATATCTGAAGGCTGAAGTAATGTAATAATGGCATGATGTTCAGCTTTTTAGTTGTTTTGAACAAATTTTATTCCCCATCTCTTTGATAAGGCTGATAAGAAAACACCTGATACAGAAGCAGGCTTGGAGGGGAGGCACAAACAAGGTTTTGAAGACAAAACCATTCTTAGTGTCTGAAATAGAAACAAAAAGCCTTCAAAATTAAATATAGGTGGAGAACAATTACTCTGAGCTTAACTTTATTATGTTCATCAATTAGGCAATTTGAAAGAAAAGGTGATTGGACCTGTGGAGCAAAGGGGAAGCATTAACAAGGAGAAGAGCGACAAGGTCACCAACCTTCATGACACAGAGAAAGAGACAGATAATTATCATTTTTGGAACATTAAGGCAATATTTGGGGGTATACTGTTAGTGAATAAACTGTAATATTCCCAAAACACATTATTACTTTTTTTTTGTCACTACAGTTGTCACTGTAGAGCTGTGAATGTTAGTTCTGATCTTTCCTCTTACTTCTTTCTTCAGCTCTTTCTAAATTCATGTCTTAGAAGTTACATATCGCACGGTTCTTTTGTGAAAGACTGCAGTAATTAGTAATGTTTCTGTCCCTTTTATCAGTTCTCTGTTCACAGTGGTTGTTAGGAATGAGTTAGATAGCTTTGTTAGAGGCATAAATAATTTTAGCATGGTGTAGTTATGGCAATTAATGACCATCTTCTGTCTTAACTGCTTGGGGATTTCCTGCTTCCATTAGGTAAAAGATGGCTTGTGGGATACTTGGTTCCAGGGATGCGTTTTGCTTTAAAAGCAGGATCTTCCACTGTGAGTGAACTACTTCTTCTGAATATCTTAATGAAGCTTCAGAAAAGCTGGTAGATGACAATTTAGTCTTGTGTATGTGCTTAGCATGTTTTTAAAGAAGTCACATATCTCCTAGAAGAGTTAAGAAAGTCCCAGGAGTCTGGGAGAAAAGAGTATCCGTGACATGTCCTTGGGTCCAACAAGGTGTTCTGAGAGTAAGTGAGGCAGTGTGTGAGAGCCTCTTTGTGCTCTGGCAATTTTTGTTTTGTTTGAAGGCCTGGGGCTTTTGTAGAGTAGGTCTGCAGAGTTGTTTTTTTTTTTTTTTTTTCAGCTTGGGTAGACTGTCCTTTTGATGCTGTTGTTTCAGAAGCTGTTAGAGGGATCAGATCATCTCTTCCAAATTAATCAACTGAAATTTAGTGATAGCTCTCAACTTAGAAACAAGTAAAACACCTGAAGAAGGACTTTGTGCTTGGAAACTTCTCTGTCTTCTAACCTTTGTTAAAAATCTAATTCCATGTTGTTTGATTAAATTTAAGTTTTCAAGGAGAAGGGTCATCTCTTCTACTTACAACTGTGGAACATTGTGAGTACAGAAGCATCACTGTTAGTGAGCAGAGGTGTACAAATATACTTGGACACTCAGATTTTCTGAGTGTTTGGTCTTGTACATGAGTTCCGGGAAATTTTGCTTCTGGACATCCTGACTTTAACTGTCATACTGTTAGTGTGCCTGAAGAATTGCTGGGCACTGTGTGTTTTTTTGATGCCTGCTCTGCTGGTGCTACGAAAAAAATCTAGGAGCCGTTTAGCTGGGGTGAGATAAGAAAGGGTTTAATTATGCCAAGGCAATAGAGATGTTACACGACGCGTGCCGGGCTGTGCCCGGGATGTTACATTTATAGCAATATCTGGCCAATCCCAAGTGTGTCCTCCCCGTGGCTTTTGCTCTGGTCCACCCCCTGGCCCACCTCCTGGAATTGGGTCTGGGGGCTTTTTGGGACCCCCTCTTCATCATTCTTCCTCATCTTCGGGGTACAGAGAGCAGAGTAACCCTTGACTCTGTCCTGTGGTTTAGGCCAAGATACAGGTGTTCTCCAAACAAGACAGGCTTGCCTTGACAAGAGACAAAACATTTTCTACTGGATATGGGGGTAGGGTGATAGGGGGGTATGGAATGGGGTGAGATGATTAAGGAATGTATAAACTAAAGGGTACTATGGGGAGGAGGGAGAAAGGGTTTCTAAAATCTACTTCTATTACCTATAAAACTTATAAGGTAGAAAAATAAGAAAATCATTATGGGCTTAAGGCATAATTTTTTTATTATTATTATTATTGTTGTTTTGTTGGGGTTTTTTGTTTGGTTGGTTGGTTTTTTTTGGTTCCATCCCCCCTCTGCCCCTCCAACCCTCACTGACTCACTGTTTAACTCTTCTTATTTTCTCCTTCTGAAATACTTGTCTTGCCTCTCTGGCATATTTGGCAGTGGTTTTAATTTTTTTTTTCTTTTCTTTTTTAGTTTTTGTTCCATCTCTCCTTTTTCTGTCTGCACTTTTCAAAATCTGAAATTCATTACATATAATGTCATCTGTCTTCTATACAGCTTCCCTCTTGGCTCTACTAACCTGGCTGGTGGTACAACTGCTTTTTCTTTTGATGACCCCAACCCTGTTGTACTGTGCTCTCAGTGCTTTTGTCTGTTTCCTTCTTGTTGTAGAGTGAACACAATTTTTGGAGTACAAAGAGAAACTCTGAAGTGTAGGCTTGCATGTTGCAATGGCAGGAACCCTGGAAATAGTTTATCACAGTTTCACATCAATAAGCATTGCCCAACCATTGGCAGTGCAATCACAACATCTCCCTTGAGCTATTGGTTGTACAAGATACCTTGTGCCAGGCTGCAGGAGTGAGTGATTAAATACTTGTTTAATGATGTGTGAATGGAAATGTAACTGTTGGCCAAGTAAATCAGTGGCTGTCCAGGGCTGCACATGAACTGTGGTGAAAGAGGTTTTCTCGTGCCATGGGTAAGCAGTGCAAACTCAGTTTAGTTGCAACTATATTCTGTAGTGTGAAAACTCCAAACCTACAGATCCAACAACGTAGCCTGTTTTTATCAGCTAAATAGGGACAATTTTTTTTAGGTTTATTTGTTTAGGTGTGACTAGGAAGTCTTCCACTATGAAGATATAAACTTTCTTTTCCTGATTTCCTTCTATTTTGGTCAAAGAGATGGGATTATGTTTTGTGTAATAAGCTTGATGGCTTCATATGACCAGAAACCATTAGAAAGAGAAGTAAAGAATTTATCTTCAAGAACGTAATAACTCAGACCAAAGCATTGCTGAAGTCTAACCATTCTTGTCATCCAGTCCTAGTTACTTACAGTAACAGAGAGGACTTTATCTGAAGAAAGAAATCTCACTGGGAATATATATGTGGGAGGAACTGACTTTTGAAGATGAGTTAAAAAATTAATCTGTATTGTAGTTACAATCATACTGTAGTGACACACAATGAGATTTTAGACATGGCAAGGGAATAAAAGCAAGAGGGAAGTGGAGTCTTCAATATTAGCAAAAGGTTGAAATTAGGAAAATTGAATTAGGAGAATTGCAGCAAGTGTTCATGAAAGCATTCCACAATAAGTGAAGTTGCATGAATATTTATACACAGTTTTTAAGACTGATGCTACTAGATGTTCAGCTGACAAAAGACTTCTTAGTGGTTTAAGCAGGATTTAAATAATTTTGGTGATCGTAGGGACAGGATTTGAGGAATAGGGGAGTGGGGAAGGGCTGATTTAGACATTCTGAGATGGATGCTGTTCGTTGCGGGAACAGCAACAACATCTTCCCGGGGTATCCGAATGTATCTATCCCTCACCATTTTCTCAGAGTGTGTATTAATTTTGCATCAGGCACCTGCTTACCTCCACTGCTACATTATCTTCGTAAGCATGAGCTCTGGCACCTTTCTGTACTGCTTAGAAGATGCACAGTGTTGTTTCTTATTACAGGGAGAGGAAGGGCTGATCCCACAGGGAGCTGGCGAGTAGAAAACTTTCTTGTCCCTGCCACTGCTAGAGTTTGGGGTCAGGAATTGCTTGACAGCTGCTTCTTGAAGTGAAGACTCCAGTGTATATTCAGTCCTCTCCCTTGGTTAGAACAAGAGTCCCCTTTCCTTACCCTGGGGCAAGTGTCCATTGGTCAGCAGGCTGAATTAGTCTATCATTTAGAGCTTGACTGGGCATTGCACTGGTGTGTTGTGCTCAATGAATGTGATTTATTGAATAAAGCAACTGAAAAGTCCCACAGCTTTTCTCTCCCCTGTCTCCAAGTGAAGGGCTCTGAATATAAAAATAAATTTTTATCATTATGGTCAACTGCCTTCTTCTTTGGCCCTCCTAGTATATGCTCAAGTGTTGCGGCATGTTCTGTATCTCTCTCTAGCTCCATGTGTTTCTTCCCCCACCCGAAAACTCTGGATTTAATAAATTGCTGGTATTCTTACTTCCTTTATTCAAATGAAGGTCTAACCTGTAGTGAAGGTGTGTAAAATTTCTGTAACGTAAAATTAAAACATCTGAAATGGTTTTTGTTTATTTTTTTTAGTGACTTAATGAAAAGTGCTCACTGAGTTTGAGTCCAGGGATCAGATTGTGTTAAATTTTTTTGTAAGTGTGTCATGACATTTAAATTTAACTAGAAGAATTACCCCTTTGACAGCTCAAGACTTTCTTTTTTCGTGCATACTTGCATAATACACTCTTTGCAAGAGGAAGAAAGTTAAGGCCAATGTCCTGACCAAATTCCAGCTTCAGTAATTATATTCTCTCTTCTCAAAAATATCTTTGCTATTTACAAATGGAAAATCTACACATTATATTCTTCCCAAAATTATGGCTTCGTGACTACTAAAACTTTCAGCATGGACTGGAGAGGTTTAAGCACAGACTCAGGCGGTCACTATTTATTTACCTCTCTCTACAGCTGCCCACCTTGTGCTAAATGCATGCACACACACAAATAACTAAAAGGAGTTCTCCATAATTCATAGTTGAAGTTTGATTCTCAGTTTGTATTCTTTCATGATGAAAGCATTTCATACCTTGGAGGATTTTTGCTAATTGTCCTGTGTTTCTTTATGAAGAGTTCAAAGTACTTTTAAAAAATGTTCACTAGTTTTTTTCTTTGTAACCAGAAAAGGAAGAAAAAAGTGTTCAGGAAATATTTAGGTATTTTTTACTGCTTCTTTGTCTGTTTTCTCCAATTCTTGTTCATGTGAACAACCATTAGAATGTAATCATGGAGCACCAAATGCCATTCTTATATGATCCTTCTATTCACCAATGCTAAAAAAAATTGTTGTTCAGTGTTTCTCACCAGTGTACTGCCTTCCACGAGCCTGTTGCTATTTAGTATACCTGTATTTTGATAAGACACTTTCTGGAGGCTTACTTTTGTGGGTAGGAAAAAGATAAAAGTATAAGGGAGGTGATAAAATTGCTTCATTCAGTACAGCTTTGCATTTAAAGGCAGGCCTACGTAAACAGCAGATTATATTTAATTTAAAATTAAATTTGTATGCTGAATATCTTTTTAAGCTACCTAGCTAATGATAGGGCACTGGAACATTTGTGCAAGAGTGTAGCTGTGTAGCACTCATGAGCAGAGAGTGGGGGAGAAGTCTGCATGGTGTGCTGGGATGTGCCAAGGGGAGTACAGTTCATCTGAAGAACCTGATAAATGTTTTAGAATTTCACTAACCCAGTTGGTCTAGTTTGTTTTGCCGTTTTGCTAATGAATTCCCTGTACACTGTAGCTTTATAAATAAAACCAACTTCACTATAAGCTGGAACTAGCTCTCTCTTTAAAACTACATACTACAATAAAAATTGAATGTATTACACCAGGAATAATGCTGAAGTTTTTACCCCATGTGTGTAATCAGTGGAGCCTACTGAAATGTTTGAACACTGCATCTGACTGTATTAAAAATAAATGCAATTTAAAAAATAATAGAAAGTAAATTGTCAAATTCTACAATGCTGATATGATGATTACTGGACATATGCAATAGAAAATACACGTGCAATTTTTCAGTATCATCATGATAAGACATAATGCCAGATTGCAGTTTTGTTAAGGAAAACTTGCAAATCACAACACCACAAACTTTGGAAATGCAGCTTTAGCATTGTTCTGTGCTTCAATAATTAAATACAAAATGCAAGGAGTTGCCTTCTTGACTTTCAAATCATACTTTTGCCAAATCCAAAATGAAACACAACTGCAGGGTACTAATAAAAGTAGGCATGACTAGGCAAGGTAATTTCCTCCTGCATTAATCTTAAAATCTTTAGGAGTCATCAGAGTTTTATTTCACTGGTTCTGGTTTAAATGGCCAAGTTTAACAACACATTAAGACTTGCACTGGGGGGATCAATTTCAAACAAATGCTCCCTTTGCCGTTGCTCCTGTGTGAAGGAAAACAATCTTCTGTTGATCAGAAATTCAGTGTACTTTAAACAGCATTTAAAGTGACTCTCCTGTATGTTTTAATTGGGCTGGATGCTTGATGTCCCCTCATTTTGTTAAAAAACAGTTTAATTTTAACAGCAAGTGCTCAGGACAATGTTTCCTTCTGCTTTGAGACTCACTGAGCACAGAATGGATGACTAGCTGTCAGGGAACAGGTTGCAAGTAACCACTACCAAAGTCCTGCTGTGCAGTAGATCACTAAAAAGAAATTTTTCTTTTCTTCTAAGTGACAGTGGCTAGCTCAGATCCCAAAGAAATCAAACACTATTTTATTCTGATTTGCAAATTCATCTTTTATGCCTTAGGGGCTCCCTTTTGCTGGAGAGTGGTGGGATAGAGAGGACCCTAATTTAGTTTCCTGAATTAAGGAAAAACTCTGAAATGGGCTCTTCTCCATGTCCAGTCTTTGTGTTACAGGGACGATGACCTCATTTATGCTACAGTTGAAAATAAATAAGGCAAGGAAAGATTGTGTCATAGAACCCTCGTTTATTTCTGTAGTCCTAATTTGGATAATTTCATATCCTAGACAATGGAATGGAAGGCAAGACAGCTCTATTGTATGACTCTGGGTGTCATGCCTTGGTATTTGGAGATTATCTAGGTAATGAAATCAATAGGTAAGAATGGATTATTGGGACCACAGTTGCATTTCCATGTAAATAGTTCTAGTGAAATATTTGCACCTCTTTTTGTGGGGTAAATGTAATCACGGTCTAAACTTCCTAATTTCTGAATTGTTTTATCTGATGTCTGGAAGCAATATTTGAACCAAGAAGCCAAGCATAATTAAGTTTGACTTCTGTAGCTTAGTTGCATGTATATAATTTTATGTTTATGCTTAATTTTCAGTAATTTTTAGCTGACATCAGTGCAGAAGCAGTCGAGTATTTTTTGTGGAGAATAAAATAGCTCTTACCGAGTCTTATGTTGACTTTTAGTCTTGACTAAGTTAATTTGACAGCTGATGGTGCTTATGTGGCAGGTCCCTCTGTGACAATAATATAGACGTGCCATTATCAGAGTTGTTTCTTATAAAAAAGCATGGGATAAAATTTATGCAGGTCCTATCCTTGGGAGGAGCTTGCAGTCTGGTCTGGGAGGCCTTTTTTTTTTCTTCTAGTTTGTATTTCATGGATTAGTCTCTTTGCTCCAAGGCTTCCAAGTGTTGTATCTTTTTATCAATCACAGGCATCCCTGCTCACCTCATGCATTTAGCTGGCTACAGGCAAAGTCTATTTATTTTTACTAGTTTCTCATAGGTTAGTAAAGGGTCAATTTTGTGAGCAGCAAATAGGTGGTTTTATATTTCTTTCCAGAATTGCCCACCACATTAGACATACTTGGCTTTTTCTTTCTAACTTGGGAGTTACAGAATTATTAGAAGAAGGAAGAGAAAGTTCTGCAGGGTCTACCAGCTACTATTTGTAGCTGTTATCCCCTGTCAAAACTATTTACCCACCATTTGTCCCAGGTACCTCAACAAAAACACTGCCTTAGTTTGCCAAAATATGCCAGTGTTCCTACCAACTTCTTCCTTCATTCTGATAGCAGGAAGCACTGCCTCTGCCAGCCTCTGGCATCCTTAGCAGTTGGAGCTGTTAATTTTTCAGTAACTACCATAAGTCATCAGTGATAATTTTCAGACAACTTTCAAATATGCATATTAGGTAATTAAATTTGCAATAAGTGTCACTCTGTTATGCTAATGTTAAACATGCAACCCTTTCCTTGTCCTTTTGTATTAAGGCTTTTCTAAACTGATGTGTCAATAACTAATTTTTTCCAGCTGTTCTAGATCAACAGTTATTTTCTGAGCTGTGATGTAAAAAAAAAAAATGTACTCACCTCATTTATACTATATACAAAAGAAATGTAGCATCTTTGGAAGTCACTTAATTGCATTCAGGTGTCATAGTTTAACTTCTAAAGTTACTTTTCTCCATTAGTGCCACTTAGAGGTATATGCTTACCTTTATTCTGTTTTGGGCCTTTTGAATCTGTCACAGTGCAAGATCAACAAGCCTTTAACATGGAAAAGATTCTTAAATTAATAAGGGACTGTCTTGTACCCAGAACAATCTACTAATTGCAAGTAATAAAGTTTCAAAAATATAGAAATCTTTCCTTTTAACTGTCGGTTTTTCTCTTCAAATAGTTTCCGGATGAGGAAATTGTTCTTATTGAGCTTGGGGTGGATCAGAGCTCAGTCCTTTTAAAAGGCTGTTTCTGAGGGGTTTTTCTCTTAAGTTTTCCTGGTATAGGACTCTGAGGTTATTCTTAGTTTTACTTAATTCTCAGGTCTTGTCTTGCACATAAAAGAATTTAGCAGTTGTTCAGAGACAATTAGACTATATATATCATCATTTTTAGTGGTGGACTTGACAGTGCTAGGTTAACAGTTGAACTCTATGGTCTTTGGGTTTTTTTCCAACCTAAATCATAGAATGACTTGGTTTGGAAGAGACCCTAAAAATCATCAAGATCCCTAGCCGCCTGAATGAGTCTGTAATTCACCAGGATTCCAGCAAGTCCTGCTAGCTTCTACCATTCCCCCTTAAATTGCTCAGTAGAAGCAGTAGCAGAGTGCTAATAAAAAAATTTGTTCCTTCAGTCTTCCTTACTATAGAATTTTACTGGATGGACAGAATTCCTAGCCATGATACTTGGAACTGAAGAACTTTCTTTGCTAAGAAAGTGGTGGTTAATAACTTCCAGGTGCTATGGAGTTACGCTGAAGCAAAATAGTCTTTGAAGAGTTTCATGTGTTTCATGCATTCTTCTCAGCCCAAAAAAGGAAAGTGAAATAACTGGTCTTTCTCTTGACTATGACTATTTCTGAAAAATAAACTTTTCCTTTACCCCATAGTTCCTAATGCAGTGCCTACTAACACATGCTTGATAAAGCCTGGGATGATCCTAGTAACATATTTTTAGCAGTGGTATTCCCTGAAGACGTAAGTCTTTCTCTGCCATGGCAAGCTTATGGACGTAAGTAGCAACCACGCTACAAATTTCAGCTGTCAGTGAGGGCTCCCCTAGGCACAACAAAACAGGTGAGAGTGAGGCATTTAGTAGAATGAAAGCATAAAACAGTTGTTTGCACTTGCTTATCAATTTGCTAAAATGACATTTCTTATTGTACACGTAGATAATGGACATTCTAGATGATTTTCTCTGCTGGAGTATGTAACATAAGATGCTATGAATGTTTGCCTATAGAAAGTACGTATTATGACTGGAAAAGGAAGTATATTTCAAAGTTGTGTTGTAATACATATGCACCAGGGAGCAGAGCTAATGTAGTGTGTGCAGTCTCAAGCCTTTCCACTTTTTGATTGTGAGCTCTTTCCAGCACAGCCATAATCGCAGTGCTGCATCCCTGCCAGTTTCCAACTTACCCAAATAGGCTCAGACTTCTTTGCTGTGGCTCTTTTGATGTTATCTCATATAAGGCAATCCCTACTTTTAAAACAAAGCAACTTTGAAATTAACGTTGCAGCAGAGCCAATTTCATTAAGCAAATCAACAAACTTGACTTGGGGAATGAAATGTTAAGTGACTAAGCCCCATTCTGAAAGTTTACAGCACAAGTTTTGACCACACTTAAACTGGAACAGTGACAAGGTGATTACATGCTGTCTTGATGTCTTCCTCAGGATGGGAAATAGAACATAATAGATTTTTGTGAAGAAAGATGCTGAATACCCTGGGTTGTCACGTTAATATAATTTGGAAGATAGGGATGTGCAGACAACTGTTCCAAAGGAAAAATTCTTTATGAATATTGTTTGCTTTGTTGTATGTGTTTAGTATGCAGAGGAAGAAATTAATTTTGTTCACCTACCAGCTATTACAAGAATACAAAGCTCTAGAGTGATATTTTTAAAAATATACTTCTGTTATTAGGTTACAAGATGAGCTTACAAAGAAATCATAGTTACCAGTGCTATAGAACTTTATTGATTACATATACATATAAAAAAAACCAAAGAAACCCAACAACTTTTACTTTTCTTGTTGTTATAACTGTTTTTGTGATTGCCTTACTTTGAAATATTATTAAAATTTGCATGATGACGTGAGCTCTCGTTTCCAAAGGTTTCCAAAGGAAGCCCTGTAACATAACTGAATTAACGTCAAGTGAGTCAGCCACAAGGGATTCAAGGTGAGGTTTAAAGTGCTTCCAAATCCTCTATATAGCCCACACAACTGTGTGTTTGGACCTGCAGGTATACATGCCCTTAAAGGGCACAATACAGCTGTTATGATGCTGGATATAGAAACACCTGATATTTAGGTGTCTCATTTGTGGCATGAAACCTCTACTTTGTCATGCCTGACTGATATTTACTGATGGCATAAACCATAATATTTACTGATTTCTGTTATGCAAAGACACGTATAAGGGGACTGTATTAATTTTTCAGACCTTGAACATATACCTCTGTGTGATATTTATAACCTTAAGTTTTCTCTTGATGTTTGATACTGGGAGCTGTTTCTTTACAAAAAAAGCAAAACACGATATTCCTTCAAAAGGAATTTCTGTCCACTGGTATGAGGTGTTCAGCAGAAGGAGCATAAGTCTGACTGGCAGACACTTGAACCCATATCAGATTCAAACCTGTGTCTCCTTTTTTTTTTTTTTTTTAGTGAGAGGCCTCACTGTCGTACTAGATCTAGGTTGTTCTTCCCCTTCTTTGCAGAAAAAAAAAAAAGTATTAGCCTGAAGGGAAAAAGCAGGACTCCTGACTGGGGCATTCTGCTAGGAATGGGGAATCTCTGCTCTGCTTCTTGTTCTAAGGACTGCTTGTTTTACCGGTTAACTGCTTCATACAAAGTACATGAAATCTCATTCATAAAAGCAGCTTCCAGTGGGCTGTATGAATCCATGGTTGTCCAGTGCTCAGTAATAAGATGCTTCTGGGCATATTTAGAAGCAGAACAAGTGTGTAAGTCTCCATAGCCCAGTGAGTGTTGTGAAGAGATACCTGAACTGCAGGCTAAGAAAACGAAACCACAATAGCTGTGGCTACTCTGGCTGTACTAATCATCTCATCTCAAGAAAGCTAATGTGGTTAGATTGCTTCTAGTATCTGAGATACCCTGGGAACCTTATGGGCTATTGCCGACTTAAGTGTAGGCTGTGTCAAAGTGTAGATACTTTGTGCTGTTTCAGAGTCTTGGAGCATTCAACATACCTGCATTTGGCCAAAAGATGTACTATGGGAAATCTGCATGTTTCTGAAGTGACAGCTGGAGATGAGATACAATATTCTAGGATTCCTACAGAAATACGTGGAATGGGTTGCAACTGAATCCCATTCCTGGTTGAGCTTTGGACATCTATGGAATTAAGGAAGCATCTAGAGGCTGGTACTGTTGGATTTCCAAACATGAATCTGTCCTGTCCCACAGCAACCCATCAAGTATATGTGCACGATTCCAATGAAATGGAAGGGAAAGGATAGGCTGGAATTACTGGCAGATGGTTGAGCTGTCCTCTGGGGAGACAGGAGGTATGAATTTGAACCTTGTCAGACAGCAGAGGAAATTGATACCTTGCCACAATTTAATAACACAGTTGAGTGTCCGCTCAAAAGCTCCTGTTGGGAGTCTGAGTTTCAAAGCAGATGCTCTCCATGGTACAACTTGCAGTTTTACTCCCTGATTACCTAAATGGAATCCTTCTGGATTTACAGTGAACTTAAGGTTCTCTCCAATGGAACTCTGCTGAAGACCTTGTTCCAACCTGCAGTCTGAATACAGACACATGCATCTGGGTTCCAGTAGGAAAAGGAGAACATGGATGGACTGAGATGAGCTTGGTTGGTTACACCATGGTGCCAGTAACACCAAGGTCACAGGATTGATCCCTTTATGGGCCATTCACTTAAGAGTTGGACTCAATGATCCTTGTGGATCCCTTCCATCTCAGAATATTCTGTGATTCTGTGACTTGCGGTAGGTGAGCAGTTAAAACACTTGAATTATGATACCTGTGTAGTCCTGCTGTACTTCACTCAAACATATTCTTGTCTGTGAATACGCATACCTAGGTGATTTACAGACAGATTAGATTTTTTTTTATACATAGTTATGCTCAACTTACATCAACTTCTCATCCTTCTTCAATACTTCAGTGTAACAGAATAATAGTGTAGTTTGAAGTTCTGTTTACAGAACAAAAAAAGTTATTTTCAACATGTTGTGTGTCTTCCTCCAGGCTACTCAGTTCTGTGCTCTTTGGAGGACAGTCAAATCTTTGCTATGCGTATGGAAAGGACCTTACATGAGAGAGATTCCTGTATTCCTGGTGTTTGGGTGTCATTTTGAAATAAAAAGTATTATTGTAGTTGCAGTTTTTCAGTGCGAATGGGAGGGATTAATAAAGCTTCTTTGTAGATTTACAGTAAAATTAATCTTAAAGATTTAATGGTAGGAAATGTAAATTTTCTATTATGCTTTTGTACTGCAGTGATTCTCAAGCTGAAATAATATAACATATATATTCTTAGGATGACCGCTTTTCTTATATTTTTTTTTCGTTAAATCAAAGGTGGGCATTATGATAAGGTAAGCTTCAAATGTCTTTTTTGTGTTTTTAGCTCCCTAGTTCTGTATGAACAGCTCATTTGGGCAATAGCTATAAATACATAGTGGCAGACAAACTGTACAAATGAAGTCAGAGCTATATATATATGAGAAAGAGTGTTTTGCACAGGTTAAAATAGAAAAAGGAACATTTTCCTGTGATATCAAAATACAGCTTGATTGAAGATATGCACAGGCGTACAAGCACACACAATTATTGCTTGAGCTTATGAAAATGTAACTCTTAATATCTGTTCTAACCTCCATTAGGAATATTATAGAGCTGTGGTCTGCATCTATATTGGTTATTTAACAGTGATAGTGCATATTGTAATTGATCTGGATAAAGATGTTAGCATAAAGTATGACAGATGTGCTTAAACCTTATGTCCCTATGTAGTCATATTGGCCAATGATGGCTTAATTTTTTTTTTGAGATAAAATGTGCAGCTCCACTTTGTAACTTGGTATAACTTTTAAATGCAAAATTTCCATGTGTCTTTATTTAAAGTGACAGAGTTTTTATCAAATAGTGCAGATAATTAAGTGCTGAAACTGAAAACCACGTCCAAGTGAAGAATTCTGCTGATTTTGTGTGTGTGATTGTTTACAGATTTCGTTCTCCATTTGCTCCCAAAGAATACACTTAAACACTCAATCAATGAATAACCTACAGCAGTTTGTTGTAGATTCAATAATGGGGAATGGTGCATTGTACCAGGATAGTCAGATATACCCATAGGGAGTGTCAGTGGTCAAAATGCTTCCATTGCCAGAAGGTAGTCTGAAAATGGTCTAGAAATTCAATACAGCATTGACCCTACATTGTATATGCGATCTGCAGTCAGTTTCTCAATCTTACTTGAAGTTTAAAAAACAGCCATTTTAATTCTAGGATTCAAAATGTATGTATAAATATATATACTGGATTAAAACTATTTTTCTTTCTCTAAAGCTGTAAGTTTGAGGTGTTTGTGTTTGTTTCCCCCCTCCATTTATGACCTTGTTTTGTTTCAGCACAAACACATTTTATGACAGTGAAGTTTCTGAAACTACAGTCTTGGAAAAATTATGCACACTCCCCCCTCTCCATTTTCAGATATCTCTAACTGATACCAAGTGTTTTCAAAATGCATAATGATACCAAATTACAGAAAAATGTATGTTGCTAGACTAACTGAAAAGCTTTAGTTCCTGATGATATGTGAAACTGTCTTGGGTAATCAAAATCACAATTCTGTCTTTTAATGTAGAAGTTTATTTAAATATTTCAAATTGAAACAAAAAATGTGAATGAAATTTTAAAAATAAAAACGGAAGATTATGTTTCTTATACAGAATTATAAATTCCTTTTATTGTATAAAAGAAAGCTAAACTTGTTCCCGCCTATACAAATTTTTATTCTATACTTTTGTTTTTAATTTTTTTTTTCAAGTGAGAGTAATAATTTTCTTAGAAATCCTACCTGGGACCCTATGCCCACATGGATCCTATGCTGCAACTTCTTGGATGGAACAAAAACTTCCTGCTAATTGACACATCACCTTGCTGCAGTCTACTGACCATTCGAGGTAAGTCAGACACTTTTGTTGTGCAGTGTATTTCTTGTTTTCTAAATTGCCAGTGAAAGTCTTGCTAAACTAAAGCAAATGTGTGTTGCCTTGCCCTGTGCTTCAGACTGTTGCATATTAAAGTGAGCATTGCTACTAAATACTCAGAAAAATCATTGCACTTAGTACCTTGAGTTATGCATATGACCATAAAAGTGAGATTACACCACTTGTGATTTTTAATGTACAGTGTCACAGGCTGGCTTTCAGAATTGAATGCACAGCTCAAGCACTTGCTTCCCAAATGGAAGTCTAATTGTTCTATTAAAATATCAGTCCTCAACTTTATGGTTTAATTCAAATTTTTAAGAAGACCTTCCTCCCTAGAGGTTGTTTGTTTGGAGGAATATTTATTTAAGAGATGCAAATATTTCATAAAACCTTTCTGAAGCTTTTTCTGAAGCCTAAAAGTGTTTTGTTTTGCCAGCTGTCTTTGAAAGTTCGGTGCATAAAATGTTAGAAGCCTGACGTTTTTCTATCTTGTATATCTTTGAAAAATTGGTTTATGGCGAGTCATACATCATGTATCTAAGACATATGGGAATAGTTAAAGATTAAGGTAAATAGACAAATTGAACTGCTTTAAATCATTTTTCCCTGTTTCACTTTTATGAAAGAGTTTATGAACAAAAGTTGACATTAAGCAATCACAATAGGCTATTCTATATATTTTAGACAGTGGTAAAGACTTTAGTGTCAGAAAGTGTTGCATCACTGATGCTTATATCAATTTGATTGGTGTCCAAGTTTTAAAAATGTTACTTTGTCAAGTCATAACCTTTTCTGAGTCTTTCATTTGTCATTGTTTTGATGATTATATCTTAAGAAAAAAAAAAAGAAAAATGTTCTGTGCATCAGGAATCATATCATAGTTCATAAGGCTTATCAATTTTTTGGATAAAATTAGTGTTTGTCCTCTTATGTAATATGATTGCTCAGATGTTTTGGTGTAAAGGTTTCATTTTAAATACAAAGATTAGCAGTGTTGCTTAAGAAAAGTTTCTTAGAAATGCATTTTAATGAAATATCAGAACACAGTTTGGCTTACAAAGTCATAAATGAGAAGACTTATTCCCACATAGCCACCATACTCTGGCTGTTATTGACAATAGTATTGGCATGAGCTGGGGGCTTCCAGACCAAAGGAAAAAGTGTCAGCTCACAAAGCAAGGTAATTCGGAGTACGAACTTGATATAAGCAGATGAGTATTTTTGTTCTTATCTTGAATGGTTGAACCAAATGTGGCAATTCTGTAGACATCAAATAGATAAGAGAAAATGGTTCTCTTTTGCCTAATTGCTAAGTCTTTGGCAGGAACTTCAGAAATGTGAAACAATAGGGGTGTGCACTAACAATGCTATCCATGGTTTAAAGTGTTGTTTCCTTTATTTTTTGATTTTAGAGCAATTATTTGTGTTGTCATTCTGAAGGGCTGGGAGCTGGGGTGGGTGTTAAAGATGTTGCTAAGATGAATTGACCATATCTAAATATTTCTGTATACTTAAAGGAAACTTCAGGGGGAAAATAACCAAGCTACCAGTATTTTATTTTATTCAGATCCTTGGGAGACAGCTTAGCCAAGTGATCTTAAATTAAACACAATTTCTTCCAAATGTCAACTAAATATAATGATTGTTGTCATGTTTTTACAACTATTTAATTTACTCCTTTACAGTATTTACTTGTTACTTTGTAGGCCTTATATTTTTTAATCATTTAGTACTAGTCTTGTAATTAATAGCTAATTCGGTTTATTTTTGTTGCATGAGTAGTAAACAATACACCAGTGATATCTTTGATCATGCTAGAAATTGGTGGTTTATATCAATCTGTCTGTATATAAACCAAAAAATGTTATGGTATATGTATTTTTTTGCAAAAGGTAATTTTATTTCCAGTACAGATGAGGGACCAAAACATAGAAATAAAATAACATTTAATACTGCAAATGTTCTTTTCTGTAGCAAGGTAATAATGTTGCTTTGCAGCTATTTTTAATGGGTCACTGACTGTTTTGAATTAGAGGATGTATTTGGACTGTTTCTATGTACTATGTTAAAATCAGACACTGATTATTTTCGGTACTATGGGTATTAGTGCATCTTTTAGTCTGTGTAGTAGGAAAGTGCTTTCCTGAAAGCTATTGCTATCTTCCCTGCCTATTGAATTAGCTAAAAATAAGATAACTGATGAAAATCCTACAATATTAAAAGAATTCTTAGGTGAGTTATATTCCCTAAATTAATGGAGAAATTGCTCTTTACTTTCCTAGATTAAATTCGTATAATAAACTTGATTATTGAATTACATTGCAATATGTTATGTTAGAAAGATATCTTATCACGACTTGCTGCGAAGGCAACTTCTCTTTCTCTCCTTTTTTTAATATTGTCTTTGGAAAGAGTGCCGATAATCTTAGCTTGCCACCCAAATGTTGTGCAGTTTTAGCAGGGGAGCTTTAACATTTCAATCACAAGAGGGAGCTGTTGGAGCTAAAACCACTAGAAATGCTCACGCGCATTGCCGTTTTAATTGATACTGTTCAGTTCTAAATATTTAATGAAATATATTAACAATTATTAGTTTCCACCATCACACCCTATGACTACCACTGACATGCATTTTCTAAGAGAAGCATGAAAACAATAATTAACGTGAATAAACCTATACATTGGCAATAATATATTTGGTGTGTGTGTGGGAACAACAGCCAATCTTTTCTCCTTATGTTGGTGACAAGCTTAAATCTGCTTCAAAACAAATAGTCTTGTCAAGCAGTGAAACATGACTTTCGTTATAGAAACCTTTGTTATTAATTTATGTTGTTATGTATCAAAAGTCTGTGGGTCCAACTTTTCTAGTGTCTCTGGTATGAAATTGAGTGCACACATGAATGTCATATGGTGAAGAATGTCAGTTTATATGAAAATTGAAGAATTATCTGTTTTCCCCCTGCAGTTATGCACAAAGGCATCATTGTCAGTTGCCTTTCTTAGGCCTTCCCTGCAGGCATGATCAGACTCAAGCAGACAGCTATTTTCCTTTAATTTTCCACAGCAAGTCAGTAATGCTTATGATTATTGTGAAGTCAGGAAAAGTTTAGTTTCATCAAGTGACATGTAGTGTTGCAATTAGTTACTTAAGCACTTCTTATAAAATTTTCTACTACGGTATCTGGCTTGTCAGATGCAGCTAAATATTAGCATCTTGTATTAAACAGGATGGTAAAAACTCCTAGCAGAAAGCACAGCTGACAGCTCTCAACATGAGCTGAATGATCACTCACAATTGTAATCGATTCTGTAAGTACTGAACACAAACCCCCAGGCAATTGAGGAAAATAGGATGATGAAGGACTGCAAACTAATACGTTACACATCTTCATTGATTAGTCATTGATTAACCATTATTTTTCTGAATGACAAACAGCTAGTGGTAAAGTAACTGAAGCTGATGATTTATTTACATGTTAGACAGAAGATGACTTCTTTATTCAGCTGATTGTGAACTAATGTGAAATCAGAAGACAGCAACAGTTTAAGAATAGAGGCAGGTTTATAATACTTTTTATTTTTTAACAGCATTCTGAGATTAAAAACGTTTTTACTGGGAAGAAATTTAACTAGATTTTTCAAGCAGCACATAAAATTCAAATGCAGATTATCTACATGGTACCTGTAGTATAACTACATTTAAAGAGATCATTTTATAGACTTGGTATTTACAAGAATATTGATCAGTGTTTATTGAACTTTTAATTTAATTCTCTGTTTTGTCCAGTGCCTTATTGGCAATTAAACACAGCTGTAGAAAAGGCAGAATAATGGTTTGCAATATAACCACTATCTTTATTATTCTGAAAATACGTCCAAACCCTAGCTTTGAACAACCCATGGAATTAGGAATCACGTAATTAGGAAACAGATTTGGAGATCAGTTTTTTCTTTAATACATATAAAATATCTAATTATAATCAGCTTCTGCCAATACAGTATGAAATAAAACTGATTACAAAGAAAGGTGGGTGGGGGGTTGGACTAAGGTTTCTGCCAGTCCAGTGGACTTGCATTGAGGATCCAGATGACATTTTCCCCTTCTGTTTTCTTTTGTAATCTCCTTTTTTTTTTTTTTTCCATTTTTCTTCCCTGAAGAGAGAACAAATCTATTCCTAGTCAATCCTTAAATCAGTGTAGGAAAAGAGGCCTATGATACTGTCTGAGAGATTCCCTGGTACAGTCTACTTCAGCTATGAAAGTATTGTGAACAATGCCTGTTATTTATTAGTGATGAATCACTAAGAATAGTCACTTTTGTCTCTCATAGCATTAATTGTGATGAGCTTTTTGTAAGCATGTGGGTATATTTCTTCATAGGGAATTATGTTCCAAATTAACAGTAATAATATGCACTTAATCTAGAGTGCTAGTTATCTGTGATGTGTATTAACTAGTTATCAGACAGAGTTTCAGTGAAAGATGTGTGCTTTCAGGAAATATGAATGTAGAATAACTATTTAAGGGAAATTCATCACCATTGCAAGATTTAAAGGTTAATTATCGTATCATATAAATTAAGAAAAGAAAGATGGCAATATACCGTAGTACTGCAGTTGAAGTGCAAATGTGCTTGATACTACCTCTAATAACTGTTCCATTATTAGACACACAATTGTGCAATTCTGTTGTCCCCTGGTCCTAATAGTTTTCAAAATCTGTAAATTCATACATTAAAATATCTCTACACACTTGGCCAACTTCTTCAGCATCAAATTTCTGCCTCCATTTTATGGTGAAAAATTATCATATAATTTTATGTTCTGTATGTCGCTTTATGAGAGGCTTACTTACAAGTGGATCGCAACTGATATCCAGCTGGTATCTTTTGATCATGTTTAGTATGAACCTCTGCTACACTGTTAGCTTTATGTTGAAATGCTTGTCAGCTGGAACTAAGCATGATCTTGTTTCAGGGTTTGAACATTTTTTACATTAAAAAAAATAAACCCCCATGCTCCTTGTGTTCAGGTCTGTAACTTGCTTACAAAAGATCTCCAGGACAGTGATGAATTTATACTATTATTACTTTTGACTTTCTGCCAAGAAAGTTGAGCCAGTTTGGCTCTTGGCACATCTAGTTGTCCCCTAGTTTCAGGACTGGTTGTATTGGGTGGCAGAAGCATTTCACCAAGCACGAAGTTGCTGCTTGCTATGCAGTTCCATGTTATGAGCCCTGAAACGATGGTACATATTCATTTGACACATCTTAATTACAAATCTCTACCTTCTCATGGCTAATCAGTCCTATGCATTTCTGAGGAACCTGCAGCACTCCTGCCTCATGCTGCACAATGAGCATTTGCAACTGAACACTGGTGATTGCTTTAGCAAGTCTGAAAAATAGCAAAAGAAAAATTGCTTTTCCAGTAAAACCACAAGGAAAAGCCCCTAGGACCAAGCATGAAAACACTCAGTTCCATTCCTGTTATATGTGGATTTTCAATACATGTTTCTGGTTCCTTTTGTAAAACTAAGTAAGAAATCCAGTGAATCCTTATAGAATTTTGTGTGTCATACTCTGTTTGTGTTACCCATTTAAATTGCCAATTAAGGGCCCTATCCACATGAGCAAGAGTTTGATATGGCCTGCTATGTAGTGCTGGCACATAGTTCGTAACTGAAGAAAAAAAAGAAGTATTTTGGATTTTCCTTCTCCTTCTTATGAGTCCAGATATGTTATCACAACTACACATGGGGTAGAATATGCCTTGGTGTCTTCAAGCATATTTAATGTCTTTAATTTTTTAAATGAAAATGTAGCTGTCAATTTTAAACTAATTTGGATGGACAGCAATAAAATGCAAACCTCACTTCAAATTAGAATTTTCAGTGAGGATTTCTAATGGAAAGTAATTGCTGACAATAGGAAATGACAAATTACTAATTACTTAGTTCAATTAGACTTTTGTGCCTTTGGTCCTAAGTGGCAAGCATACAGCAAATCTTGCACTTTTATAACAATTAATGACACTAAAACTATTTAAACTGCCAACAGATGTGAGTAAGAAGACATGAGTTGAAACTTACTTAATTTACATACTATCTCAATTTTACATCAAGTAAATGGTGTTTAATTTTTATGTTACAATTAAATATAACTGGCATAGTGGAATTTCTGCAGAACTTCTCAGAATAAAATAGTTTTGCTGAAATGCTACTGTTAATGCTTTTTTTTTCCTCTTATCACAGCACTATTTATATTAAAGTGACTCTAAAATATATAGGGGCAGTGAATGGAATATAATTTTATTGTAGAGCTTCCTAAAGAGTTTTTCTAAAGAAGACTGTAGATTACTGTGATATAAGATTTCAAATTCTGCTTCTAATTTACAGGTAGTTGCAAAACTTCATCCACTGTATAGGATTCAGATGCAGTCAAACATTCTATGTATTTTATTTTTGATCTTTAATAAAGCCCTTCTAGAACTTGTGTATGAAATGTTGTTTCTTGATTCATGCACTGCTGACTTATGCTATTTTTTAGCAAAGAGTAGTCTTCATTCTTTCTCATGTTTTGCAGTTTTGAATTGTTTTCGGGTACATTTCTACTGAATATGAAGATATGGCAAACCATCAATTGACTGCAATGGTTTCTGTGAGGTCATTAATATACTGCTGCACAAGTATGTCTTCTCTGTGAAGTTTACCATAATTTCTACGCCTTGAAACTTCTAATACTGGGTGCCAAAAAATTAGATGCCCAAATAAACCTTTTATACCTTAGGAACTGCTAGCCTCTTTTCAACGTACTCAGTGTGATCATGATGATTTCTTTAAGGTGTTTAACTGTTCTGAGAACTCAGTGCTTCTGTTTGATTGTATGAATACCTAACTTTGGAAGTATTGCTCACTAGTATATTTTTCATCATCAAAAAAAAGAAAATATATTAAATTGTGAAGCTATTAATCCAACAAAACTCTGTTTGACTTTGCAGATTATTTTGCAAAGGCCTATTTTTGACTTCTTCCCTTAGGCAAAACAAAAAGAAAGCTAAAGGCAACATTTGAAAGAATTCATTAATCTAATAATAATTTATGATTACTTAATTTTCCAGAGGAATCTTCCTGTCTTTTTTTTGCTTTTTGTCTTTTGTAGCAAGATATAAGACAGTAGAGGGTTTTGTAACAATGGGTGTTCTGCAGAAAAGATGTATAGAGAGAAGATAATATGCTTAATATTGGAATAGAAATAGGAATGTCTTTATAAAAATTAAATGAGAAGGCTACAAGAAAATTAAAATGTACAACCCAAATCAGGAAGATTTATAGAAGTGACTACATTTAGTTTCAAGAGTTGTCTTGAAAAAGAAGGTGTTTAGTAAGGTGCATTGTGCAGGTGTGTAATTTTGGTTTACGAAAGAATATAAGTACTGATGACACTACAAGAACCTTAATGCAGCATACTTCAAGACAGACCAAGTAGGAGACTCAATATACAGTTATGACATTTCTTCCTCGGTGTGCTTTTATCTAAGGTCTTGACAAATGACTACCAATTGATCATCACTTTCCTTAGTCTTCCTACACTTTATGTAGTACTACGAACAAATATTATAATAAAATTCTTCTTGATTTGAAACATTAGGTGTCAGAAAAGCTGAACTGAGTAGATGTAGAGGGTGTATGTTACATATGAGGGTTATAACTATATACAGCTAAATACCTGAAGAACTAGCTCTTCCCCTGAATTATGTTAGTGCAGTTTTGTTGTTAGTAGAGATAGTTCAGTCTACATCACTTAAGTCTAGCAATTTCTGTTAAGCCGTATGGTGCCATAATCCTCTAAAAAGCAACCACCTATAGCATATGCAGTCTGTGAAACTCCTGGCAAATGGATTTCTCCGAGTGTATTTCTCAAAGAGATTTTTTTTTTTACTGTTTTTATTTTATTTGATTTCTTATTTCCCAGGAATTAGGGCAATTACACTATTACTTCAAAACAAACAAAGCTTCCAACTGGATCAAATTGACAGCAGTAGTTTTGGACAAACCTATGTTGTTTCACCACAGCTGTAGTTTTCTTTTCCCAAAAGCTCAGTTAACTTTAGAGCTAGAAGTACAAGAGAGACCATACCTCATAATAGAGGAGAAAGGAAAAGCATAGGCAGGGGGTAGGAAGCCTGGGCAGGGACGGAGGAAAGAAAGAGTTTCACAAATCAGAAAGGGAAAAAAATGTGGCATTGGTATTGTACTTAGAAAGAGATAATGTGGAAAGGAGGTGAGAGCAGGGACAGAAGTATACCTGGGCTAAGAAGGACAGAAAAAAAAAAATGGAGAAGTGGCCTAATTAGAAGAAAAAAGGAGAGAGACAGATGATGTGGGGGGGAAGCAAAAGAAGGATCAAAGGTATCAAGCAAAAAAAAAATGAAGCTAAGGAAAATTAGCAGGACAGATATAAGGCTAAGAATATGGTCTCCTCATTCATGCCACAATGAATCATGAGAGTAGAATGTTTAGGCTGATTTAATCATCTGCAGAGTGTATAATTTCCTTTATAGCTCCATCATAATTATTGAGGCACTGGCAATAGATGAAATATGCAATTCTCGATTGTTTGGTCTACTGAGGAAAATGAGGAAGAAAAGGATGAAAGGCAGTAATACTGATGGTTAATTGTAGTCTGAATGAAATGTATGGATATATGTGTACATACAAACTAAGAGATACCTGTATCTCTAGTGATACATTAGTGTGGAAGCTACATTGCTAATGACAGTGTCACGTCAACTAAAAAGTATTGAGAGAGTAATACTTTATTTCAGTGGCAATATAATCCTTTATTAATAGAATATACTGGGTAAAGTTTAGTTTCTAAAATGGACTAATACCATTATTATTGTAAGTATTTCCTTTAGCAAAATATTAATTTTTCATAATAATATTCAAAATAAAATTTTCATAAATTTTTATAGGAACTGGGAAACACAAACACCAACAGTTCTTTAGTTTTGGTAAGAAAATATAGACTATTCAAAATTGTCATAATCTCTTGGCACCTGTGGCCCAGAATATTTCAAAGTTATGTTTGTCATTATAGAAACTCTTAGTTGTCTGACATGATTAAAGTGAAAAGCAATAGGAATGGATTTGTAGTGTGCCCCTTTGCAGATAATGCTCTGTTATCATAGCAGTGAAAACTAACAGTACAGGATGATGCTGTAAATATTTTCTAGCATATGGAAGTAACTACGCTGTTAATCTAATACTTATTATTCTTCACCACGGAAATTATGTGTTTACATTTTATTTTTAAGACTAATGACTCTATTGAAATCTATTGAAAATTTCTGATAAAAGTAGATCTCATATTTTTTATTTATTTATTTTTAATTTTGTTATTTTTTATTAAATGACAGAGGTTATACTATTCTAGTGTTTCTGAACAGATAAACAACTGCCTTATCACCACTATCACCCCCCCTTCCTTTTTTTTTTTTTTTGAGGAGGAAATCTGAAGTGCAAAAAGAAAAATTGGTATAATTTAGAACTAAGACCCTGATTCAGCAAAAATCAGCTTGACTTGTGCGCTGGGCAAGGCCACTGAAGTCCTGAAGAATTGTTTTTCAAAGCTGCAGTGCAGTGGAAGACAGATAGCTGTTTTGCAAAACTGGTCCAACCATCTTAAATATGCTTAAATAAAATGTTTGTTTAGAATTTTTCAGCTATGTAATAGCATTAAATAATTGTTCATTATTAAGAACAGAATTTTTTTTCCAGATTGACAGTTGTCTTATATTTGTATATAAGATCTGACAACTGCATTTTTAATGAATTAAAAATTTGTAAGACTTTGTGCATTTGTTTAAAGAATTGCCATGAAGGATGACACTTTTCAGAAAAAAGAGCAACTGCAAAATGAAAACAGGGCAAAATGTGGTATATTTTACAACTATATTAAGGATAAAGCACTGCCATAAGTAAAAGTTAAAACTGCATAAACTGAGAGGAAAGCAACTACTCCCTTGAAAGAATAACTGTATTGGAGAAGAATAGTGGATTAATGAGAACAACAGTCTATTGGAACAAACGTGGTAAGGAGGAGATATTTTTAGAATTGATAGTTAAAGTTTAGAGGAATGTTTTTTTCTTTCCTAGCAAAGGTAGAGCAAGAGGAAGAAGCTAGTAAACTCATTTATTATTTTTTATTTTTATTTCGATATATGGATATGGATTTTGATATTACTTTGTAGAGGACCTGCAGCTGTTGTACACAAAGTATGTATGGCCAAATGCCTTTTTAAGAAAACAGGGTATAGAATATCTTAGTGCATGCTAAAGATTGTAGATATGTCTTCATATGTAGAATAGACTGTAGTCAAGAGCTAAAACAAGCAGATGTCTGGAGTGGTTGGGACTAAAATTTTACCTCGATACTATAGTAATGGAGAAGGAAGCTAATGACTGTTGTTAAAGCAGAATAAGCAAATGTGTTTTGAAATCAGTCATCCACAAAAGTTAGGGTCAAGTTTCTGCTTGACAATGCCTGTTTTGGCAAAACAAAGCAAAATTGAAACTCATACACTCTTCTTCCTGATTTGTTTTTCCCATTAATTATGAGGGGGCATAGATATGAATAGAAAATGGTCTCCCTCATGATAGGTTCTCAAATAGCTGTCATTACCAGACTAAAGCAGTCAAAAATCAGCTATTTCCAAAATAATGAACTTGTCTAATCTCATGATTTTGTGGTAGTGTGTTTTTATTTAAATTTAATTAATTTGCTAAGCTTATATTACACCGTCTTTTTTTTTTTCAGTAAGCAAAAATGGAGTTTAGAAGCACAATTTTTATAAAAAAACTCCAGTCTGTTTTAAGAGCTTAATGCTAGGAGCACTGGACATGGCAATGCTGAAAGTCTTTGCTTCTTGATGTGGCACATACTGTAATTCATCATAAGGAAGTAAGAGTGAGTAAAGCTTCTTAAGTCTGGGCTACGCTTTTCTAAAGAGCAGTGCCTACTGACATCCCAGAGAGGTGGAATCAGCTGTCAGGTTGTCTCAAAGCCTTATGGCCCTACCAGAAAAATGGATTTGTGTGGCATTAAGTTGTTCTTGCCCCCATTAGGTTGCATCAGTACTGCAGCCAAAAACTGCTTTTAAACTTCTCTTGTGTTTGATCCCCTGACTTACGTTCTCTCACTGTTGTAAATTGCTTCTTTGGGGGAAGGAGATGGGCTGGCCAATTCTGTATTGTAGCTCTTACTAGGAGGTATATTCTACTTCCTTCAGTGATGATTTGTCTCTTTTCTTTTCTTAAAAAAAGTCTCATACAGTATCTTTTTTGTTTTCCCAGAGAAATACCAATTAGTAGATTTAGAAATGGCTGATAACTTTAATTGCAGAGAGTTTGTTTTCTTAACTTGCAAAAATCTAATCTAACATCATTGGCAGGGAGATGTGTAAGCTCACCTGCACGTATTTGCTACAATTCAATGTCAGGTTCTGCTCCTCATTGTGCTAGAGTAAGTCTAATGTAAGTCTTCTGATATCCATTGTCCCTGAGGATTTACTATGGGAACAACAAGGCAGAGCTGAAGAAGAATGAAACCCTTACCCTGAGGTAGCAAGTGCTTGGTATCTGGCTCCATGTCCTGCTACTTGCCAAAATCTGATGGGCCTTGGTAGAAAGAAGCACCTTCTGACTCCTGAGTTTCTTCGTCTTCCTTCTCTTTCCTCCTTCATCTTCCCTTTCAAAAATCTCTGCGTTCTTTCAGTACAACTACTCACAGCTTAAAGGTAATCCTTAATTGCTTTCGACCAGATATTATTTTCCCTGGATGTATTCAACTGGTTGTGTGGGGTTTTTTTGTTGTTTTTTGTTTTTTTTTTTTTTTTTTTTTTTCTGGGAAGTGTTGACTCATGTCAGCTCTGCATATTCCAACCTAAGTGATTCTATCATTCTATGAAAAGATTAGAAAATAGTGGAATGACAAGGGCTTACATTAGGCTGCAAAGAGTAGGATCTATTACGTTGCCACACTGAGAAGTATAATTTTGTCAAATTCTTTTTCCTCTCAAAGGTGAGATAGCTTTAGGACCCACAGTCTGTCACTGCTATCTACCTTTTGTACAGAAGGAGTGTGAGTGCTGGTACACACCAAGCCTGGGGGAAAGCAGCTCTGTAACTCAGTGTGGTACAAGCAGTCTTTTCAGTTTTTCTAGATTCTTGCTTAGTCATGAAAGGTAACTTAACACTGACTTTAGTATGATCCACAGGGTTTTGGCAGTAGTCTATTGATTTTTGTGTTTTATTTTTTATTTACTTCTCTGAATTCCATATGGCTTTCGATTTAGTTGTACTGGAAAAGGACAAAGAAAAATCCCACTCTGGCATGTCAAAAACTACACTTTGACTCAATAGGGAATGATAAGGGGTGAAAGACATTTTTCTTAGGGCCTACAGAACACTGTAACTGTTTCAATAATTCACAAAACCACTGGTGTTTATAAAACATTGTCTTGTATCAGGATGCTGAGTGTACACAACTGCAACAAAAGGACAGATCCTGCCCCCACAACTGACTGTTTCCCCATTTACCTACTACAGTTAGAGAGCTCCTTTGTTTATTGATCAGTTTGTTCATTCTAGCTTATATTAATGTTAACACTGAAAAAGAATGTGGATTTTTCCCCCCCTCCTTCCTGAGCAGGCTCATTTTCTTTCAGGACTTGTTGTCCTTCCTCTGTTACTGAAACAGCTTTCAGTTTCCAGGCTACCTAGCTGAAAGACTGTTTGTGGCTATAAAAGAGCCGAACCGGGGCTCAGTACATGGATCTGAGGAGGATTACTAAGGATTCTAGGGCATTTTGCTTCCGTCCAAAATTACTTTAAGGCATTGGTGTCAGATAGCTTGGCTGTGTCTGATGGATCAAGGGGACGGAGTGAGAGTGAGAAAGAGAGGTGAAAGGGATAAGGAAAGGATTGAGGACAAAAGGAAGATCAGAAAGCAGTCTGGGTAGTGAAGGGAGAGACAGGAACAATATCTTACTTGTGAACTTCTATTTCTAACTCTTTGAATACCAAAGGCGATCGAGAGCATTTCTTCAGTCATATTGACACAAGCTGGAGACAGGTGACTGGCTTTAAAATTCATTCCAATTGTGAATTGTATATATAGTTTTAAAATTTCTATATTTGACAGTCTTTAAAAGTAGGAAGGTGTATATTCTTCTTGTAAGTCATAAATAAAAATGAATCAAGTGTTTTTCACTGTGGGACTGTTCTTTTCAATTTTATTCATTTTGACGATTCCTGGCAGTAGGTGTTCAAGAAACATTGAAACCCACAATAAGCAGTGTTGGAGGTCAGGACTGCAGCGTGTTTGCAGAACTGCGTGTGAAGGAGAAGCAAGCTGACTGTGGTTTGAGGGGCCATGGGTGCTGAACAGGCTGCCTACCATGAGCCCCAGAGCCTGGAACACTCTCTGCCTGGCACTGGACACTTGGGTTAAAGTCATCTGGGAAGCTGCTACCAGTGCATCTGCACTGTAATGCTGACGTCCAAGTCTCACGTGCTAGCTTTGATTGCCAGTATCTAGTACTGTGGCCTTTGGTTCAAAGTGCATAATTCTCTGTGTTGTCTGCAGAAAGGAGACTTAGTGATTTTTCAAAAGCATAAGCAGGAGCCACAGGATTGTGAAGTTTCCCCTGGCTCCTCTTCTTTTGAATAAAACCAAGAGATACGTGCTCTAATATAACTGTGCATGCACTGGTTCATAAGTATGACCTGGTTTTGTATCTTACTGCCCACTTATGGATAAACAGCCAGAAGAGAAGGTAAATTTTGTCCAGGCACGAGCATGTCTCTGTGGATCTACAGGTGCTACTTACTCTCTGGTTCACCTAGGACAGAGAATAATGGTGACAGTCATGAGGGGTGCAATGGAAAAGCCATAGTAATATCTAACTATTTTTAGTGCTTACATACCAGAGTCACTTAGAAATACATACAACATGTAGATAGTGAATCAAAAAGAACCAGTCTCTCAGATAGGTGTGTTTACAACACACTGAGGGGGAATAAGGGGAACTTTGAAATGGTGGGCCAAATTTTGTCCTTGTGTCTTTTGGATTTAGTCTGTGTATTTACTATTCTTTGTGTATTTTGCTAATTGGATTTAGACATGTATGTTTTTCGCCCTCTGTCAGTTTATAATCATAGCCCTTTCCTAATCTTCTGTACTAAAAAGCTTGCAGAGAAATTGGTATTTTAGGAGTTTTACTTCATCCTGTAACTTTCAGTGTTTTGCCTGAAATGTCTGAAGTTATTCTGCAATCCAGAATTTTTGTTTGTAGAAGGTGATGATAAAACACATCAGAAGTTTTGAAGAAGAGCTTTTATTTTTAGCCAGGAAAATAACACTTGGGGAATCAGCAAACTATAGACTGGAATTATGTTATCTGCATTTATAAGAATGCATAAAGTGATAAATAAGTGCTGGTGGAAGAATAATGAAGATACTACTAAACCTACTTTCAGAAGTAAATGGTCATTTGCAGTGGAGGCCTGATGATCCAAATTTGGGTAATAGCTACAGAAAATGCATATGATTTTATATCTGAATTAGATTTTGGGGGGGGGGGAAAAACACACATCAGTATCTGAAACCTTGTAAAACTCTCTCCTGAGATAGAGGTATGTATAAGTATAAATTACATATGTACATATATCTTCTTCTGTTTGGTTTGTTTACCAGCAAAGAATAGGGAACAAAGTGATAAACAAAGCTGTGCACAGTTTTTTGGGTTTTTTTAAGCTTTCATTCTTTTTGTTGTTCAATCCCCCTATATTTTGTCAAACTGCAGTTTCATTGCTGTATAATATGGTGAAAAGATTCATTGTAAGGGTTACCTAACATTGGTGCTGTTGATGAATAGTTGCAATTAATACATTCCCTTAATTAGTCTGATACCCAGAAGATGCACCTGGCAGGTCATTTTAATACTACAATTGATTTATTGCTGCTAGAAATGATTTTACTAGCTATCTTCAGAGAGCACAATTAGAGAGGATTTCAATTTTTTTTTTTATGCATTTTCACTGAGGAATAAACATAAAAGGTCTATGTAATTCAGAACAAAGCAGCTATAATGTACTAACGGTTTATGGATTTTATTAATATTCAGCTAACATTAGAGTCAATTTTAGAGAATAGCAACCTATTTTCTATATGAAGTATTTTTCGTATGAGAGTGCTTTATTTAAAAAACAAAATCAAACCATAATATTTAAAGCGAGTTACTTTTATCATGTATGGGAAATCTTATAAGTGGTGTAACAGTAAGAATGTATTGACATGTGTGTTTATCTTTTTTGCTGCATGTGATGTATGTGTCAGATGCACTGAGATTTAGGAAAAACTATCAATTGTGTATATGTATTATATTTTTTGAATCATGATGAAGTACCTCTAAACAAAGGCGTGTTTTTCTGGGGTTACTATAACAAAGTAATTGAATCAATGTGAGGTTAGCCTGTCATAAAAGTACCAAATTCTACTTTCATATTTCTAAATCTGCTGTTAAAATTGATCTTGAAATTAGCTTGTTAAGCTTTTTGTCCTCCCTCACCTTACTGTATTTTGCTCCATTTTTAGTGCTGCAGCAGACAGCATGGCTTCCTTTTGTTAGCCTCTCTGTGCACTAATATCACTGATACCTCTGTGGAAGCATGCAGCGGGATCCCTTTCTACAACATAGAATAAAAGATTGTTTCTTCAATATCAACCTGTTAATTCCTAAGTTTCTTAAAAATTACTTTTTTCATCTATTTTCTAAATGACAAAATGTTCCCTGATGGGGGGTGGTGGGAGGTGTGGTGGGGGCACATACACACAACTCTTCACAGTTTGGAGTGTATTTTGCTTGTATGCTCAAAGCGTTAAATAAAATCATGGGGAATTTGTTCATGCAGCAAATGAAAGATTTCCCTTTATGTTTTACACTAATCTGGATTCACCTAAGTTCTATCTGTCTTCTGAACATTTTTGGCTCTCCCGGGGACTTGAAGGGCCAAACCTGATATGCAGAGTGCAACTCCATAATCTCTAACACAAGGTTAGGGTGTGTGGACACAAACTGTTCTCTCAGCTTTGGCATCCTGAGTTGAGGCATGTGGATTTGGAAATGAGGTTCTGTTATTTCAAATTAAAGCACTAGTAGAATAACTCTTGACCTTGCAACAAATGTGTGAGAAAATTATTATAGTTCAGTAATTATGGGTGGTGTTTAGCCTGATGTGTTATTTTACATCACTCTCCAGTGCATACAAGGCACCACACTGAACAAATAAGAACACGTTCCCCTTCACCTTTCAAACTTCAGATCCATTTTCAATGTGACCTAAAAAATGGCATGGAGCTCTAAAATAAAGTAGGAAGTTGTTGCTAAACAAGGACATTTATAGCACCGTTAAGACTTGGTTCAAGTCTGCTGAAACCATAGTCCAAGTCTGGGATCTCTGCTTTGAAAAGATGTAGCCCAACAGGACGGAAATTCTCGTTTATTGTTACTAAAATGTTCTGGGCACATACATGTGTTGTTTTTAACTAGAGTTACTAGTGACTGTGTGAAGAGTGCTTGACAAACAATCTCTCAGCAGCTTTGCAGACAGCCTGTTTTGAGGGCCAGGCAAACACAGTGGGTGAAATGGGGAGACTTGGTAGCAATGTGGGTTTGAACAGCTCATAAACGAAGTAAGAGGACAGTTTGGGGGTGACAATAAAATATGATAGCAAGAGATTGTCTACAAGGCATGCTGTAAGACCTTCAGGCACTGTGTCTTGGGGGACAGATTCAAAGTGGTACCTGTGTCACAGCCAGATCACAAGGACCATCCACAGTCTGTGTTTTTCCTGAGACTCGGGCAGAGGAAAATGCTCAACATTCATCAGAGAGTCCAGAGTAGATGAAGATGCAGTGATTAGTGATTCTAAGTAACTTTAACGAGTTTCAGCTAAATAGAAATCACTTTCTTTCAGTTTAGATGGAAAGCTGATGGATATTAGAAATATACTCTGGAATAATAAGGTCAGAATATGGATGCTGTACGTAGATGACATAGGTTAAAGTTGAAAAGGAATTAAAAAATTAGTTAGATTATAAGCTAAAGTAGCATAGAGATAATACCTCTGGATATTGATTTTTCTTATTTCCCAGCAAAAAATTCTATTTTTTTTTTTCTGGCTCAAATTCTCATTAGATTTGATACCTGGTGTAACACAAAGCCCTTGGATGCCATATAGGCTGGAGGCTGTCTGTTAAAAAGTGTCTCAACAAATATTTCTGTTGTGAAAATACTGTCCAATCTTTAAACCTTTGCGGAGGACCCAGAGATTTTTCTACAATTAGAACTTAATCTGACACATGATTGGAAATATTGTATAAGGGTGTTTAAATGTAGTTTAGCTTTAGTTTTTCAAGGCCTAAAACCAGTTAATTCAATATGTGTGAAAGAGTATGAAACAAGACCATCATTTTATTTACATTGATTCAAAATAAAATCATTCAAAATACAAGCATTTTTTGTCCTGCTTTTTTTTGTTTTGTTTCTCAGGGACTTTAGTGAAGATTTAAAATTATCATAGGACTCGGTGCAGTTTGTTTGCTCCCCACAAAAGCAGAGATGATTTTTATTGACCAATCTTTGATCCAAGAGATTAAAGAAAGTACTGTAAGAGCAGTGAAAAGGATAACACCATGGGGGTCAATAGGCTTACTGCTACTTGGAAATGAAAGTGAAGCATTCCATTGGGAGAGGGGGTAATTTAACATTCTTACTGGGAACTTGAGAGTTTTCCCTTTCCTTTTTTTTTTTAATTTTATTTTTTAAGGGAAGAAAAATTATTCATCTTACTTACAGGTTTCTTCATGACTTAATACCATGGCCATAATACGAGGTCATTTACAGGGCACTAGATTCACCCAACATAATTCTGCACAATGCTTTTTAGCCCAAATGGTCTGGCTGTCACATACTCACTTCTTGATTGAAATGTTTCCGGTAGACTTTTGGAATGCGGTCTGAGGGCTTAGTGACTCAATATTTTCAACATGAATACATTTTCTATCTCATAGAAAGTTTCTATGAACTACTGCAGAGTTAATGTGTCTTTGTGTTGTTTCTTGAAGCACTGTGAACTTTACACATATCTGGTAAAATTGCGTGAATCAAAAGGAAATGAAATTCCTACCTTGATACCGTTTTATTTTTTATGGCATCATAATCATCATGGCCCTACTTTATGAGGGTATCAAAATACCTGCTGAAAAGAAAATTTTTCTTCTTGAAACAGCCATTAATATCCCTTTTTCCTGGTGTGTGTTGTTTCGCCTGTTTTTTTTCATTTTTTTTTTTCTTTCTTGTCCAGGCAGTGTGATTTTTTTTCTTCCTTTCCACTGCAGAGAATAAGTGCAGGAAGAACAACAGCTGGTATGACTTTGATTGGGGATGCGCTGAAGTGCTTTTGTTTACAGAATATTCACAGACACATGAGGCCTGGCAGAGTACTCGTGTCACGCTTCTTCACATCTTTGGAAAAGTGCCAAAGAAATCTGGTTGAAATTGGTCAGTTGTATTTATTTTGCTGTTTACCAGAGACAGGTTTGTAAGCTTAGAGCATTTTGACATTTTATTTAGTTTCCTACTAATACTAGTTATTGATGATTAACTGATTTTAAGAAGAAAAGGGGCTTAGAAAGTTCTCAGAAAACTTCCTGTGTTCTACGAATCTACGCAAGATGTTGCTTACAGCACATCCAATCATTTCAACCAGGAGACTGACTTGCTTTGTCACAAGGAATATCCATAGTTAATTTACTTGGTCACAGCTTGTGAAACTTGGCTTTTCTGCTGGTGCAATGTGAAGTAAACATTCCTTTACTCCAAAATCAGGAAACACCTGTCTCTGCTTCTAGGAGTCTCCCAAAGCTCTAATGAAAAGGTAATTCTGTGAACCACAATGGCAGAATGCCCAGTAATTGTGGTGTTTATTTATTATTTTTCTTCTTAAGAATTGACTGAAGACTAGTGACTTTGGGTATTTTGGTAGTCATATAAGAAATGAAGACTTAAAAAAATTATTAAAATTCATGAAGTATCAATACAAAATGACTATTCTGTTTACAATCAGGTGATGTGGATTTATTACAGTTCATTTACTAATTTTAACTGGTTGTTGGCAACATTAGCTACATTCTTGAAATTCTGTACTAAAACATATGTTTTTATGGACCCTGGATCATGTTAGGTTGGTTTTCAAGAAAATCATCACCAGTCCTGTTGTTATTCATGGCTGGGTGTGGGTTTTCTGGGGTTTTGTTTGCTTTTTTGTGTGTCCCTGACCTTGACTATTCAGGAAATTGTGGTATTTGGTTTCATTAATAAGCACTGATGTGTCAAAGAGTGTTTGCAATTAAAGCATGGTGTGAAAATCAAGCTTTCTGAAAGTTTACACTCTCTTCTCCTTTATTAATTTTTAGATTCTGTGCTCTAAACTTACACCTTTCTCCTGATTCTTTTCCTTTAGGGTAACTTGCATGTTTTCCATCTCTTAGCTGTGGCAATGTAAAACCTAAAAAATGTAGACTTGACTGAACTATAAAGTTTCAGAAGCGAGAAGACAAATAGAATGAATCCCAGATGGAAAAGCAAAGCCCTTTTGATATGGAAGAACATACCTTTTAGAACGGTGCTCTCTTGGGATGTTGTTCAGTGAATCTGGCACTATTGCACGGTAGTACATTAAGGAACAGTAAGGGCCCTGAGTATAGCAACCAAGATTAAGGCTTTTACTGACAATGTTAGAAAGGAAATAACTCAATGCTGCATTTGGGTATAGTGGACAAGATGTAGTATTAAATTTTGTGTGTCCTGAAACCCAACATTTTCATATTTTCTCTAGGAGCCAAGGGTATTTTAGAGAGGTGTTTTTTTTGTTTTGTTGTTGTTTTGTTTTCTTTTATCAGAGACAAACTGTATATCAAAGCTTGTAAAACATCTTTGTAAAATTTCTGCTGTGTTCACAATTAACTGGCATGTTTTTAAGATCACTTTTTGCTGGTGGTGGTTTTTGTCAACATTAGGCATGTTCCTGAAATTCTAGTGGGATCCACAGGTATTCAAAAAATAAAAAGAAAAAATGAAAATTAGTAGTGCAGATTTTTGAGTAATATTATTGAATTTTAATTTTGCAGGTCAGTTTTGTCATAGGGAAACTTCATAGCTAATCTCAGATTTAGGCAAAAATAAACAGGCTTCTTTTGACTGTATTTCGGAATTAAGACACATAGATCTTCCTTGTTGCAATGTGTAGGGCTTTGGCTATAACAAACTGAAGCATGTACTCAGTGTTATCCAAAATTTCTTTTTTTGTTTTCCAGTTCAAAAGTATATGACTGATTTTAGCAGTACAGAAGAGAGAGAAAAATGTTGAATTGAGCTAACTGAATATTGTCAGGAATTGTGAAAGACACAGAAAGTAGGTGAAGGATATCACTGAAAACAAACAAAAAACAAGATGGAAAATACTGCATATTGGATTCTTTCTTGTGTGTTTTCATTCCAGTGAAACATTTTGGTACCAAAGGATTGCTAGTTCTAAGTGTCGACAGCAGCTGACTCTGTCCTGGGAATTTGCAGTCTAATCAGTTTTGGTCCTTGTCTTTCAACTTGCATATTTCCACTCAGGGATAAGAGTTTGGTTGCCATAATTCATTTAATCATAGTTGTTTTATATTTAATCATTAGATTGTCACCAAAAGTAAATCCTCCAGGGAATGAGAAATATTATAAAAAGGTCAAACCAAAGTGATTAGGACTTAGCTTAGAAACGTATACTGATTTTTTCAGTTGGCAGGAAACTTTGCAGGCTAAGGTGGGGGGTTGGGTAGTTGTTGTTTTTTTTTCTTTTTCCCAGTCTCTAATTTTCAGAGGTATTTCTTTTAAAAGCAGGCCTTACGGTTAAGTTTTTCTAAGCTTTTTGACAGGTATGGAACCATGTGTGTTTGGCAATTTGGTATTCACTTTGTTTCAGTATCCCAGGTTCTCTACAAGGTCTGAGGAAAAAAAAAAGAAGTGTCTTTGAATGATCTTCAGGGTTACAATTGATTAAATTCTGTCAAATTAAATACATAACATAGAAAACATAAAGATAGCAAATATATCTTGGAGTTACCTCAGTGGAGTGGGCTTGGGGTAGGGGGGAGAGGAACGTTGCTGCTCAGAAACGGAGTCCTTTAGGGTGTCAACTTCAACCAAATTAAAAAATGTGTGCCAGCCTCAAGTTGGCACGCTTGAGTTCACTTCACTCCAGTCAATGAGGCACCTTAGCGCAGTAAGCACAATAGAGACAAAGAGATGCCTTGCAACTGACAGAGAGAGAAAAGAGTCCTTTGAGATGAAATGTTAACATAAGAAGTGAAAATGGTTTGTGGTAGTCTCAAGCTGGCTCTTTTGGGTTCACTTTCCTATAGTTACTGAACTATAGTGCTGTACCTTAACAGAGAAGTCTCAATAAAATTAGAAAGATATCCTAAAAAGGACAGAAGACGAGAGAGAGTAAAAGAGAGCGAGAGAGATGGAGAGTTCTTTTGATAAGAAGCTTAACAAAAGTGGAAAAAATGGTTTATGTGAATGTTAGTTTTCATGGCAGTCTCAAGCTGACACTTGGGCTCCCTTTATTACAGTCAGTAAGCTACTTTAGCAAACAAAGGAGAATGGAGAGAAGGATGGCTGGAAACAACAGAGAAAGGGAGAGAAAAGGAGACCTCTTTGACAGCATCTAACACAACATGAAATCTCTGCCTCTGTGTTTCCATTTTTGAAACATTTTTTGTAAGACAGAGAGAAACACAAATGGTTGAATCTTTGTGAAGATACTTCATAGATAATGGAACAAATTAATTGCTGAGATTTTAAATTTGCTTAAGAAACAAGCAGATTAATTGTTCTCAATTAAAAGATTGGGCGAGGGCTGTCAGTTCCCTTCTCATCTCTCTAAAAAGAACTTTTTTTCAGCATGTTGTTTTCAGAAATTAATAAATAGCATCCAAACCAGGAAATTCTACAGTGCAGTTGAATTCATTTAAAATCCTCTGTATGGATAAAAATATGTGGAAAAAAGTAACTAGAATTAGAGGTGTGGGTTTTTTAATATGGTACTCAGTAGTGCTGAAGACTAAATGGATGCAGGCTTACACTTGTATCATGTTACTGAGGAGTGAGTCTGCCTTTCTAAACAGGTGAAAGAAAATTTGTCTTTTCTCTGCATTTAATCCAGTCCTTTGTTTTTTTAGGTATTCAATTCAGTCTAATATTTCAAATTTTAGGTATTGAAGTTCTGACCTTAGTTCTCAGTCTCATTGGAAAGGAAATATATTTTATTAGCTTCCACAAATTTGAGCTTTTTAAGGTGAATTTGAGAGTAAAGAAGATTTCAGGTCTTTTGTACCTGTTGGGTAAATATATGAGGTAAACTAAACCATACCCATCAAAGCTGTAATTAAAAGACCCATGAAAATTGGCATATTTTGAACATCATCTATTCACTGTGAAATGGGCCATTAGATATCTGGCTGACAAATGTTTTCATTCTGAACTTAATGTGCACTGATCGTACGTCATCTGCAAATTTTGTAGAGGCACACTTTGGAAAGAAAGGGAAGTCGGTCACAAATTATTCTTGCCCTCCATTAGGCAAATTGTCAACTTTGTAGAATCAATAGGAGATTCTTTATAATATACAAATTGGTATGTAGCCATGAGCAAAAGCAATGGGACAGCCAAGGATGGAGCTTAATTAGAGAGCAGAACTTGCTTTTAACAATATTGGCTATAATGAAGATGCACTGCTAAGCAAACAACATTGAAGCTTCCAACTTCTTCATAATTTTGTAATGTAAAATCCATGGCACTCCAACTCTACTAGCTTTTTTAATAAAATTTCTGTATGTAGAGAAAAATTTTTTTACATAATTAAATGTTAATATATTAAACAAGATGATTAAGTTTATATAACTGTTCTAAAAGTATACAATAAATAAATTAACAAACAGATTAACAAAAAGTGACTGAATAAATTTCAGCCTTTTGTAAATTGTTCATTTGAGCCTTATGTTCTCATATTGCATGATTGTTGATTGATGTCATGTGATATCTTTTCTGCACTGTAATGGACTAGTTTGAAATGTTTCAGTTTAACAAGTAAAAAATTACCTTATTTAATAAAATAAAATTTAATTTGCAGTAAGAATAATGAAACTTTTGCAATTCAAAGTTTTTCATTAATATCCATCAGTAGCTCAAATATTCAAAACCAACTTGTAAGATACTAGAAAATCTACTGATATTGCCAAGTATTTTACTATTTTCATTAATATTCAATGAAACTGTTTGGATTGGTCCCTGACACCTACATTTCAGTTATTTTGTTCTGCTGGCTCTTTGAAAGCCTTTTTTAAATGCTGGAGATAGGTGAGGATTGAGTTCTATATATTTTGTCATAACCAAGAATTATGGATCAGTTACATTGTATCTAGAATCTACAGAAGATGGTGTTTTCTGTATCTGCAACCTGGCCAATATTAGAGCACGGAGAGCAGATGGACAAAAGTAGCTGAAGAAGACAGCATTTTTTTTCAGCAGTGAAAGCGTATTCTTGTGATTCAGATTAATAGTGGTTCTTTGGGTTTTAAAGCTGATTGTGGTTTTCACAAGGGACTGCCATATATCCACAGGGCTAGGCGGCAGCGCTTGTGACCATTCTCCTCTTGTTTGTTTTGTTACTAATCCCTTAAATTGTGACAACACCCTGAGCTGACTTTGTATCAGCTCAAATAGCGCTGAAAAATGGAACCATTTAACTTGTGCTGGATGAAGAAACAGGAGTGGGAACTACAAAACTATTCAAAAACTAAAAGAATAGAACCAAAAAGGAGAAAATTGGAAAACAGTGAAACAAAAGAACAGGAGATGAAAAGAAAAGAAATGCAAAAAGCTGGTTTTCTCAAGGCAAGGAGGATTTCTTTAGTCAAGCCTAGCAGTACTGGTCCTGCGTTTTGGAGTTCCATGAGTTCTTTTTTATTGATACTCATTTTGACTTGACAAATTACTCACTCCCCAAGTTTAGATGATTTGAGAGACTAGATCCAAAGCAACAAAGTTATTAACTACCTGTGATATGACAACAATCAATTTTAATTGGTAATGGTGGCAAGAGTAATTTTTCAGCTCTAAATTAAAATATTCTTTTTCTCTGCCTTGCTAATGTGGTGGGGTGTGTGTGTGAGAGAGACAGACTGACATCCATCTGCTTGGACTACAGAGACTAATGTGAACAAACATGCAGCATACTAAAATGGTCCCCTTAAGAACCAGCACTTCTATTTAGCATTATTGTGTGCCATCCAGTTTTGTAAGCTGCGAAAAGACAGACCCCCAGACAGTTCATGTAAATTATGTTAATGATTACTGTCTACTCTCTGTCAAGACCAGTACTGATACTTTGCACCAAGAAATCAATTCTTCCTTTGCTTCTAGTTTCTTTGTAATGAGCCCTAAGGTAAAACCACATCAGAAAATAGCATCTCCCTATCCTTCTTGGTATATTTTGAGTGATGATTGTTTCTGATGTGAAGACTCTACATCTTCAAATTGGATTTGCTGTCAATGTGTCCTTTTCCAAGAAAGTGATCGCGCTTTTCAAAGACACAGTTTTAGTGTCTAGGTGAAGTGATTAAAATTTCAGGGGTTTAAGGTACCTCCTCTTGGCTTTGCTTTGATTTGCATTTTGCTATTGACTGTATCTCTCAACAGGAAGTACATTGAATTATTGTTGATACATACATGACACCAGGTGCGATGCCTAGAAAACAACTTTTTTCCTACTTGTAAGGAAGGAAAGATAGAGGACTATGGTTAACAGTCAGGAGTGATAGAACTAAAAGACCCATTTTTGTTCCACCCAATACTGGCATAAGGGAGAGGGAATGTCTGTCTGGTAACCCAGGTCTGCTGCATGACAGTTCATTTTTGGCTAGGACATAATCAAGCTGTCTTATCTGTGCAGTTGCTTGTTTGTGTCTGTATCATGCTACTGTATAATGTCCAACCTGAGTTAATGCAGCTGGAGCAGATGCTAAATGACTATATCTAAGTCACTTGTGTCCTATTTTACACTTCACTTCATGATCTGTGTGAGGCTGTGTGAACATTTGATATTCATTTTAGAGTCTCACCATATGTCCTCACATTTATAGGCTATAAATTCATGATCAACTACTCTGTTGATATTGGTATTGCTTCTCTCAACTGCCTGTGTGAAAGAAAGCATTTGAAAATAACCTTTATACTAAATGTGCTTACATGAATGACTACTGAAGAGTCTAAAATGTTTCATGTAACACTCCACTAACAGGGAGGAAAAGGAAAGTAGGGGGCTAGCTAAAGACATTGAATACTTCGTGTAAACTTCTGTGAGTCTGTTATGCCCATGAACTCTATTCACAGGATTTGAAACAAAATCTCCAAATGTGTGTACAAAATTCTTTCATTATTGCTTAAATTCCGGTAGGAAAAAGAATAATTAAAAAAACCCTTTCAATATTGTCTTTCCTTTAGAAAGGAATCCTTTTTGTCTGTTGTAGATAGTAACCAACTATGTTAATTTCTACTATGTGTTCCCTTCCCATAACACATTCAAACACCCCACACTTTCTATTCTTTATCCTGCAGTTCTCTTAAATCAGCTCTTTTTCCCTTCCTGTTTTTTGTGTCCAAAGTAAAAGGTCTGTTAAAACACTACATTCAGTTCTCTGTCCCCTTCCAGCTCTGTTAAACCTACAATATGTCATTTCAGATTATTGGCAATTCTACCTAAAGTTTTTTTTCTTTATTATTAGCGATTATTGTGGTGAAATGGGAGAGTTTACACCTCTCTAAGCAGACTTCTATAAATAATACTTTTGGTGACAGTCACAGTTACCCTAATTTTCAGTTGGTTTTAGGCTGCAGCTTTGTTTTGTAGTTTAATTCTACATGCTTTATACAGTGGCCATAGCATAACTTGGTGACCCAAGGTGAGTTTTGTATTGTGGGAGAGTAGTAAGGCACAGTATAAAAATGAAGAAATTGCTTTGCATTTTTATCCCTCAGTATGTTCCAGAAAATGGGTTTTAATACTGGCAACCTCTCTGAAGTACTGCCAGGATTAATAGAGTGCTGAAAAATGCTATTTATGTAAATAGGGTAGATCATATTATGCATCAAAGGCCTCCTCTTGAAGAACTACATGATTAATCTTTACTTACATGAGTAGCTGTACTGATTCCAGTAGGTTGTAGTCTTGTTGCATGGCAATATCTAGTTATACATAAACAGGTTATTCACGACTCAACTTTTCACATGAATTCTCTCTTCCTCTCTGTCTCTTTAAGAAATTGAATCTTCATTGACTTACAGCTGACTGTATCGGATTCATAAAATACTCTTTCACTTCTCTCTGGGCATATGCTGGATCATGAATTGTCTCCTTAGAGACAGCAGGCCACCTCATTATGGTTACAATAGACAAATTCCTAAGCATGTCATCTGCTTTTATGGCCTTGACTTGTACATTTTTACCTCAGAGACTTGCCACTCATGTTGACACAGATTTGTTGTGTGTGATGAAGTGATAAAATCAATGAAGAGGACACATGTGCTTCTCTAGCTTTCAGAAAGACTTTATTATTTATTGTTTATTGTTGTAACTTAAATCTACTCAACAATTTTCTGCAAAGGTACATTTACTTTTTGGATTTGTTTTATTCTGCCTGAAGCTTAGAAGTGGCTCTTAGTGCATACTGTATGTGTTAGCTTTGTAAAAGTTCCACTGGAAAATAGAGTGAATATAAATGTATATGTCTTGGCAAGAACTATACCCAAGGGGTGAAGGAGTAGCATTAAGTAAACAATTTTAGAAAAACAAGCAACCTGAATGCCAAGCATTCCTGTGTTATTCCTATTATCTTTCTGGCCCTCCCCTCCCCCCCAATACATTGCTATTTAAAAGCATAAAGAGAGCAAAAAATACTTTTTACCCCTTCTATTTTAAGACTTACTGGTAACCAGAGGTTTATGATAAAATTTTCGTTATTATTTTTGGCAGTTTGAAAAAAAAATAAAGTGTTTACCTGTTTACAGTAAAAGGCAGACAAAAAATATGTTACCATGGCGGGGCCTGAAGAATGAGAATGTATTTTCTGAAAGTCAATGGTACTCACAGTTCCAGGTACCTGAGAATAGTACACAGCAGTTGGTTTGCAAATGCAGAGAGTAAATTTATTGAAAAAATCTAGAATAGGCTGAATTGTAGAAATTATGATACAGGCAAGAGCAGTATAGCCATAGAGAATTTTGCCAACCAACCTCTAACAGAACCAAAGTTCATTTATATGTAAGCTGAGATTTGAAAAGAACTTTTGTAAAAAGTAGTTTTTTTTAAATTGAATATTACAATGGTATTCTGCCCAACTTCTCTCTACCCCAGGACACACATTACATCTTGTTTTTAATATCTTTGGTTAACCTGTAATTTTATAATTGAGGACCTTGCTGAGGTAAAAATATAGACCACTGCAACACATCATTTTGCCGAGGGCTGGGTATGATGGTGTCTCAGAAGCAGAAGCAGCATGCAAAAGTATGATGCAGGACATGACTACATGAGAGAAAAACATGGGGTTGGTGCTTAGCAAAGTGCATTTGGCATCTCCTTTGGTTGGTTTTTTTTTTTTTACATGTTTAAAATTAATCTTACTCTAAGGGCTCTTCTTTCCTGCCTACCCACCACATATAACTTTTTGGGAACTTTACAGTGAAAAGGTCAAGAATAAGAGTCCCATTCAGAGGGATGGATCAGAAGTGAAACACAGGATCCAAGTGCTTGTTCCAGAAAACAGCACACAGTAACTGAATAAGCCCAGGCTGTTCTTAGTTTCTGGTAAGGCACTGCCGTCAGAAGCTTTTCTTCCACTGTATGGAACAATTATGCAGAGATTTTCAGATAATTTCATTTTAAAATATTCATTGTCTAAGTTTCTTGACAGATTTGGCAGAATAGTCTTGGTGAAGAAAGGGTAGATATAGGTTAGGAGAGAAATTAATATTCTAATGAATGAATTACCACTCTTCACCTTGTTTGTTTGTTTTTTTTTCTTTTCATTTGCATCATCTTAGAGAATACGTAGGTCTTTACAGCACCAAGCCTTAAAAGCTTGCTTGCTTTTAACTTACTGTAGATGGCCCTGCTGAATCCAGTGAGACTATCTGGTAGCGTGTGAAGTTAGGCATGTGCATACATCATTTGCGAAGTCATGACATATTTTTAAATCAGTGACTAGGATACAGAGGCTGCGGTTCTAGATGGTGACCCCTTGTGCTTTACTCCAGTAAGAGGAGAAGTTACTTTGTCTATGAATTTCTAATAAGTTCTGTGAATAGAAATCCTGAGGTGCTCAAACCCAACACACTATGAATTTCAGGGCTTGCAAAATAAGGCAAAACATTTCTTAAGCAAGTCACCCCCCACCTCCCCCACCCCTCAACGGTGTGAAAAATTTGAAAAGGAATATGTACATGCTGTTTAGTGTGCTCTCAGACTGTAAGAGGGATATGATTATTCTCCATAGATGCTCTTAATTAAATACAGAATTATAGAATATTATAGTACAAACGCCTTGTTTTATGTTTGTCTAGCACAATGAGGATTTGGGGGCGGGGAACCCACAAAAGCAAACCCCAAATCTAAGCACTAAAAATGATACTAACCCTATTCTTAGCTTTGAGTGCCTTGGCTCTTCTGTGTTCCACAGCATTATCCAATGCTTTTAGAATGATTTACTTATCAATGCATTTTGAAATGGCATTGTTTTGAGTTTTTTTCCATTGTCTGTAGCAACAGTTTTATTTGAATCCTCATGTTTACTTACTGAAGTGCATTTCACTTGGAATGGAAATGCAAAACATTAGTGCAGGCTTTGTGAAATTTGCCACTTCCCTGACATGTGAAAAGTACTTGAGATAAGGACATCTTTTCAATAGTTCTGGCCAGGAGCGGAGTGGGGGGAACCCATAAGCTCTTCAAACAAATGTAGACTGCTTATTTGTCAGTGTCGTGTATATTCTGTATGCTTGTTGTTAGAGTTTAATTCTACTGATTTCTCCAAAGATAACATCTTATTTTCAGCTGTGCTAAATTTTTTTTTTTGCTCTGCTGCTTTTGTTTGTCAGTAAACAAGAACAAAGAACTACACATACCAAGGGAGCTAAGCTATATCAGGCTGGCTGTGCGAAACTAGAATAGGTACAAAATTTTAGGTTTTTACTTCATCAAAACATTATTCTGCTAAATCACTTGATGTTTGCTCTACTGGGAGTTTGGTACAATTATACTCTGATTTTTCAATATCTCTGTTGTATAAATTATCCATGCCCTAAATCATTACATTTTGTTTAAACAGTGAACGGAAATGGCATTTAAAATCTACAAAGCATTAAAACTGCTTACAGATTACTTACATCAGTGGCTTATAACCTTTTTGATTTGTGGATCCCCAAGTACTTTTCAGCGGAGGCATGTATCTCTGCAGCAAAGGTTAACTTACTGCAGTAGGCTTCCTTTTCACAGCGAGGTTGTGTGAACCCAAAGAGTCTGCAGACCACATGTTGAAAACTATTGATCTACATTATTTATATATGACTTGTTCAGTGCTGATGTGTTCCTGCTTTTGAGATGACTCAGTAACACCATGCAATAGTTTTCAGGAAGGAACTGGAAAAAGAAAATGTAACCCTTAAAAGGGGAGGTTTAGATCAATAAAATGTTTCCACAATTCAGGAATCAGACCTTCTTCTTGCCAGTAATGATAAAATCACTGCAGTTGGACAAATTGGTTCAATGCGTATTTAGAAAGATGTGAGATTCAGTTTGCTGGTGGCTGCCAGACACTGGATTCCTTGTGCACTAAACCGTTTTAAAGATATTTAGATTACATCTTCCAGCTGACTAAAAAGGGTCATCCCAGACATGTTTGACACATACTTCTTTCTACCTTGTGCCTTCATTGAATTCTAACACAATAAGTTATGGACTTGATCTTGAGATAAAAAAAAGCATCTCCCTGCCCCTTAAATTGAAAGTATAGGCTTCTGGAGATAAGATCCATTCCTTTATTGTGTTTAACACCAAGTAAGTTGAAATTCAACAGGAGCATAACACAGCTGTTGGTCCTGTTGGCCTGCTTTTAAAATGTTTCTTAGTTTCTCAAGATTTCTACTAGGCAACAGGCTGACTTCATGTTGTAGAAGATATGAGTTGTGGTAAGACTGGTAATATTTAAGACATGAGATGCTTCTCAAAATGGGGAGTATTTAGAACTTAAGGTATGTTGGGTAAAGGCAGATACAGAGCCTGGTGCAATTGTGTGCAGCTGGTGAGGTGCTCACACAACCTGAGGTGAGTTGGCTTCATTGGTGAGCAGTTATACAGCGAGTGACCTGGGGGGTCTTTGAGGATTTCATCATTATTTTAGTAGTCAAATAAATAAAATATTTTTAAACATTTCAATATCAACATCAAATACCAGTATGTAAAATGAACATTTTTCCTTCTCTGATATTCATGTGAGCAAGAAGCTCATTCTCTTGGTGTGTTTCTAAGATGACATTCAGTAATGTCAGAGATACTGGGTTTCACATGGTAGTGAAGTTGTTGTTTTTCTCGAGGATATCGCTTCTTGAGCTATTCTTGTGCTCACGCTTTCTGGGCTTCCTAGTGTACCGTGTTGTGACATGAAATTCTTTTAAATGTTAAGTAAGCCCATTCTTTTTAGTTTGTTCTTTGATCACTTTCTATCGCATGGTTTTTTTTTTTTACTGGTTTCAGAAGATGATAAAAATGACAAGTTTCGAGGTATAATGGTAAAATGCTTATTTCTTAAACATTTAAAAATATTATTTATACTAAAAAAAGATGTTTTATAAAATGAAGCTATTTGTCTCAGAAAATACTAGATGATTTGTTTATAAAAAATTGTTATAAATTGTTTTTTAAAATATTGGGTTTCTAGATTTTGTTAATATATCATGTAAGCTTTTCTGGGCATCTTGTTGCATAAGCTCCCTGTCTAGGCCACACTCTCTAACAGAAGTGTCTGTATAAGCAGTCGTTCTGAAATGCTGATTCTGTTATTTGATTTGGGATTAAACAGTCTGTTGCAAGCCATCTGTTTCCCTATGCATGTGTCCTTGAGAGGTTAGATTTCCACAGATATTGCCCCATAATTTTAGCCAGTGCTTGAAAGATCAGAATTAGCTGAGACATATGCCACTGAAATTATCTGTCTTATCCTAGAGGACTGACTGGTTTTTGACATCGGTGCCCATGTTGGAGAAAAGTTTACTCTCTCTCATTGCTGCTGATTTAGAACCCTGCTGCTTTTGGCCAAATGCCATGAGACTTAGGAGCGCATCCTTTGAGGGTATTTGAACAGTTGATGCTCCGTGAGTGCATGAAAAGCTCCATCAGCTTTCTAAGCCGCAGCTCTCCTCCTGAACCAATTCCTCCACCTGATGCTGCATTACTCGTGTCTAACTGAAACTGCTGCTGCTGCCCACACAGCATCATTGTGGCCATTATGGTCAGAAGATGAGTGTAGGTTCAGAGATTCTTTGGAGACTTAAAAAGTCTTACATAAATTGTACCTTGCCCTTGTGTGATGTTGTTGGTTGGTTTTCTTTTTCTTTCTTTTTTTTTTTTTCTGGATGCCTCTTCATGTATGAGCACACGGGTGCTGGGTGTATGTGTGATGCACACTAAAAGACAAGTGCCACGGTAGTGATCTAGCCCTGTAAGTTTGGTTTGGGTGTTGAAAGGAGCTCAAGCTGGAGAGCAAATGCTTGAAGGCACTGTGAGAGCCAGCATGTGAGGAACTGCCTCTCCATACTCTGTTTACACAGGTGGTTGCTTCAACTTGGGATCCTCAGGATGTAGCTTTGTCATAAGCCATGTGGAGTCTCACAGGTCTCTCTAAAGTTATTTAGAAAGCCACTCACAAATACCATTTCTGGATCACAAGTCTTCATTTCAGCTCAGCCTGAACCAAATTCAGGTTTTCTTCTGCTTTGGTGTTCCAAAGGCATAACAATTCCAGGGCTGGTTTCGTACCATCATCTCTAAAATTTTGCTATGCCTTGCACTTCAAACCAATTATCCATTAAATGTGTCAGAGTTCAATGATGTTTTTCAGCCAACATGATAGGCAATCTTGTGCAGAATTATTTATTTTTGCTCTTGAATCTGTTTGTTTCAAGTCTTGCTTGAGATCCTAATTTCTGAAAGTTCTGGAAGATATGGGTTCACAATAGGTTCAATCAGTAAATCCTATTAAACCTTATGTAATTTTTTTTGCGGGATTTTTTTTCTTTAATGTTAAAGACCAGTTTTGAAATGTTTTTGCTTTTACTCAACAGTCACTACAGAACTACTGATGTTTCTATACTTCTGGCTGGAAATTTGCTAACTCAGGCACTACATACATGTCAAATCTGCATTTGTACACACAAACCAGATGATTGGTCAAGTTAGCATTTGCCAACTGCCCTGTTTATTTGCACAAATGTAGTTTTTATGTGTGCAAAACTGATGTGCTTGCAATTCTGTGGTTGTGTTAAGGGAAGCTTGCTAGAAATGTATCCCCTAAAATTTAGTTTTTGATTAAAAATACCTAGTAGGCAATCCTCCTGATAGAGTTTCCCAATTTACATTTCCAGGTGAAAAGGAGGCTTTAAAACCTTTAAAAGCAGCCATGGAAACAGAAGCTGCACAGAGCTAGGCAGTGACATAGGGCATCACATCTAAGAGGCACATTTAAGGGGGAGCTTGTCAAGAGCAGAAAATGATGCTTGCTCTCTCTCACTGGTCTGCTGACGTGATCCATTACTGGAAATATTAGGATATGAGGAAAATGAGAAATTTTCATGGAAAAAAAGTACCTTTTTTCCTTCTTTCTTCTTCCTCTCAGGAAAGGATTTTAGGAAGTATTGAGCAATTCCTTCTCTAAGCAATAATTTCACCTCCAAATAATCAGTGACAGAGTATTGAAATGTTAGTGAAATCCAAGAGAATTATTTTAAATAATAAGCAACACCACACACACAAATAGTACATTGTGAATGATGTAATCCTAGGCTTTAATAATTCCTGCATATAGAATATCTGGGTGTAAATAAACCTACCTGTAGGTATCGGGATGCAATTCAGTCAAACCAAGTGAAAATTTTGAATTGTTGACTTTCAGAAAATGTTCACTCCTGTTTATATCTGATAATTCTCTATTTTAAAAATTTAGTGTTTCTGTAAAAATCTGACTCTGGTATCCATATGTATTGCTAATCCTTTACAGAGTACTATGGTAACTGCACTATGAGGAATAGATGGGTATGAGCTTTTCCATTTTTTGAGGAATGCACAGTTCTTCTGCTTTTGAAGAATTCTAGTGCAAGCACTGCTGCTGAGCTGCATGTAGCTGGCTCTTCTGTTAGTTAAAATTGCAAGAAAGCATTCTATTAGTCATCATTTTTTTTTTTACTCAGGCTCTTTAGGATTTTGAATGCAGTGCAATGCTATTGCCTTCATACATAACAACATTGGAGTTAAAATCTACATAATTTGCAGTTATTTAGTTAATAAATATCCTCAACAATATTTTACACAAGGCAGCTAAATTGTATAGTATATATAGTTAAAAAATGAAATTTAATTTTGGAGATTCTCCAGTTTTTCTTAAAAATTCTGCATTTAGGCAGAGATTGGGAACAAAAGGGACTGGTTTTTTCCACCTTCAAAACTTCCATGATACTGTACAACAACAAAGGAATTGTTCTAAACCAGGTCCTGCCTGTAAGAACATGAGGGAACCTTATGTGATGGTGATAGCTTTATTCTTCTTTTCTGTAGGCACATTCCCAATTGAATGCCAAAATTAAAATATATTCTGCATTATTGAGGTATTGTGCTTCAAGGATTTGGATACTTATCCTTTGAGTCCGGAGAACTGCTTGGCAAATCAAAGAAACAGGAGAGGGCTTGGTATAAACAGGGGATCTAGTGGTTTATCTTCTATTGTTGCTGATGAAGAACATCAAAAGCCTTTTTCCCCCCCAAAATATTAGTACATTAAAAGCTTAATTTAGAGAAGTTTGATTAATCTGGAAGAAAAGATACATTTCCAAGCAAAACTAGTATTTCCAAGAAGAAACTTAGAATGTTTAAAAACCAGTCCTTTGAAGAGTCCTTTCATTTGTGCCATGTTTCAACAGAAAAATGATTCTGCTCATCTTGTCTATCCTCATGATTCTTTTCCTGTCATCCTGGATTTAGTAGAATAAACTGTTTCACCTCTTATGCCTTAGAGCTCATTCTAATTTAGTTGAACTTGATTTCTAAGATTTCAGCACATTCAGACTGGAATTTTCCCTTGCTGGTATCTTTTTTTGCCTCTTCCTCATTTTTTTCTAAAGCAATTTCTTCTGATTTGGGAAAGTAAGAAAGATGAAAAAGAGATGATGTCTTGCTAAATGCTAGATAGACATAAATTCTTCTAGGGGAAATTTATATTTGTGCAGCAAGTCTGCATGAAATTTGTTCTGTATATGTGCCTGAGTTGGTGGTCCAAAATGGGAGAGAAACCTTTTACCAGACCTTTGTGTAGGGGTTAATATCCTCCTCAAAGAATATGCAGGCTGCTGGGGGATGTTGTCTTTTAAAATTTTTGTGTGTGTTAAGTAATCTTAAAATTATGATTTACCAATACCGAACTGGTAATTGACTTTGAGTAAGAAAATATAAACTGACCTCATTCTTCCTTGAGTTTCTTTGGAAGACTATATACAATTAAAATTAAAATATTAAAATAATTGTCTTATATAGATCTTTTTGTTCGTTTAAGATTCCGTTTTTTATTCTATCTTGTTCCAGTATAGTTCATACATAACACTGATAAAAATATTCCTAGACAACTTTGCTGCTAGTATCCATTTACAATAATGTAGAACACTTACTTCCTCTCTGTTATCTGGAGATATTTTCATCAATAACTTTTTAAAGTTTAGTCTTAACGTTTTTTTGTGTGTTTTCATCTCTGCACTTGATTTATTGAGTGAATGGAAGGAAACGTGACTCACCATTCAATCCTTTTGCACCTTGCTTATTTCAGTCAGTAGTGAGAGTAAAAATTCTTTAGGAATAAAGAGGTTCCATTCATGAAATGATTGCAAAGAATATTAAACGGCTACCTTCAAAATTAAGCAGATTAGAATATGTTGAACAGATTCTTTTATGGCACACAGAAGCATCAAAAAGATTTTCTCTGAAAAGATTCTCTACCTTGAATTTAATTTACAATTAATTCCAAGAAAAAGAAGAAAAGTCAATTCCAGGAAAGTAAAAAAAATAGCAGCCTGAGAATGTTGAAACATTTTGAGAGGGTGAGTAGGTTGTTTAGTATCAAGAAGAATTTGTGGCTGCTGTTTCCACAGTTTTAGTAACCAGTCAGAAAGATTTGCCTTGAATTTGTCCTATGTTCCCTTCTAGCAATGCTTATGGCTTAAAACTCTTTCTCCAACTCTTGCTCATCTTCCCGAAAGGAGCTACATTTGTCACAATCGGTTTTTTGGGTTTTTTTGGTGTGTTCTAGTTTCATCAGCCTTCATGGCCCCATGCCTCTTGGCATGTAGCACGAGCACTACTGGATGACCCGATGTCTTAACTGTCAGTCACTGTGAACTGCTTTATGAAACAGGCTTACCAGCTCATAAACTGAGAGCAATCCTGTTTACTGCCATTTCTAGATTCAGGGACTGCTTGCAGCTTGTTAGTGTTCTACCAATGCTTAAGGCCAGACATTTACACTACTGTAGGTTTTTCTTGATGTTTCTTGGGTAGGGTTGGTCTTGTATGAATGCTTGTAGTGTTTCATCTGATATAATGGGATTAGACCTGAGGGTGACTATATCAGAGCACGTGACAGGTTTCTGCAGTATATTGTGCATGCAAAGGTCCAGTATATTTTTTTTCTTCTACATTAGTGGATTTACAAGCATTATTTTTATTCCTGCTGTGGCAATTTCTGAAGGCAAAACTCCTTGTTTGCTATGAAAATAATTATCATTATTTGTTAATTTTTTTCTTTCCGTTGCCTCTTTTACTTATAGGTTGCTGTCTCTGTCAGCATTTTTATTCTGTTTGTGCTTTGCAGTTTCTTGAAGGGGTAGATGTATATTCTGAAAATAAACTTGAATCTATTAAAGTGGCTAACATATAGTGATGTCTCTGTTTTGTAAATTGAGTTCAGGCATAGGCTATCTATCTGGTTGGCAGCAGTGGAGGTGCCTTTTTGCTTGAATTTTACTGTTTAAGCTTTTAGAGTTGCTTTCGAAGGTGGAAGAGGGGTCAGGGTAGCATCAGATTCACACATTACTGTCTTTAGTGAATTTATATGAATGACCTCCTTTGAAGATTGAAGAATGTGGCACGAGTATGCATAAAGCCTCTCAGACTTTGAGGAATGTGATCTTTTGTCTTTTGTGCATGATCTTCTATTTGACTATTGATATGTTTTGCTATTCAGGGATGATGAATTTGGATACATTTGATTAAAGAAAGAAATTAAAATGTGATGACCTCTACTTAGCATCAGTGCACTTCTGCTGCAGACTCTCTAATATTGCTAAAATTACTGTGGGGTTAACCTTGATTTTTTGTTATTGTGTTTTAGCCATGTCAGCCAGCTCTGGCACTGGACCAACCTACCCTGACTACTGCCTCTTTCTCATCTGTCTAGATTGCATCCTTCAGCCAGGAGTGTAGAGTCTCATTCAGAGAAGCTTATCCAATAGGCACCAGCATAATTAATATATATTTTCTGCTTTTCTCGAAGAATTGTAATACATAAAGGACAATCAGCTTTACTCATGAAATTGCGGACACCAAGGGGGACTTAATGTGAAAGCAAGTGTATCCCATTATCTCTTTCTCATTCTGCATATCACAGCTAAAGCTATGAGAAACTAAATGCTGCACTTATGGCTAATCCAAACACTAAAGTCCAGTGGGTCTTCTGATCTTTAGTATGTTCAGAGCAATGAAAACAAAGGACCAGAGTTCTCCATTTTCTCTTTACTGGAAATCAATGGCAGATATGTGAGTAGGAAACAAAGTTAGGGCACAAAGGGCAAGTGCATTTTTTCTTTACCTAATTATCCTTTTGCCTTTATTTCTAATGATTTTTCCCCCCAATACAACTAAAGCAAAACATCTAACATATCACCTTTTGTACAGTCGGAGAAGTGATAGTGTTCTTCCCAATGACTCAGTGACATATGGGAGTGATTTTATTTGTTATAAATACTAACTAGCTCTGTTTTGGTATGGTGTTTTTTTTTAATTTATTTTATTTGGAAAGAAGGCACACAAGTTTGTTTGTTCTTAGAGCCTTTGACTATACTACTAAAGCCCTTCACAAATGCTTGCTGATTTCTTTCAATTCTCAGTTTAACCTGCCCATATTTGAATAAGCAATTCACATGTAAGACTATTACTAGAAAGTATAGACTGTACATTAAATCCACTTTCTCATCCTGTGTCATGACAACTTATAATAATGGAATACTTGTAATATTTTATTTCAAAAATGAAATATGATACTCCCCTGGCAAGTCAAATTTTGAGAAGTGGCAATGAATATTGCATTCTCTGTCACAAATAGAAATCTGGATGAAAGGGAGAGATCCCGTTCACTCAAATATGAGTTGAGCCAAAAGTTTCCATTTAGCTGTGTGGGAAAGCATCTGAATGTGTAAAACCTGTTAACAGTAACAAGAGTGGTGTCATTTTAAAGCTTTGCAAATAGTTGTGCTTTCTTCTTGATATTGTTGTAACTGGCAAAAAATATATATAATGCTGACCTTGGTAATGGGGAACAATATGAAAGAGCCTAAGCTAATGGAGAATTGACAAAAGACATTTCTCTGGGGTGTGTTTTGTGTCTCTCCATTTCTTCTTTTTTGGCTGCCACTGTCCTTGGTTGGCTTCTCCATTCAGCTGGGGAGTTCTCAGATGGAATTAATTCCTCAGCTGTAGTGCCCTACCAGCCAGCAGCTGCATAGCCTGAATCAGTGTTGCTTATATCATGGGGAAGGAAATCTTCACATCAGACCTGTGAATCTGTGAGACTAAAATTTATTTTTTCCCCCTCCAAGGAAAGCATAGATAATTCTGGGCATTTTCCTTTTATTAAAACAAAAAAAGGCAAAATGAAAATAGAATAAATACCAGAAAAAAAGGGGCATTTCTTTAATTACTTTTTAAATTTCATGGTTCTTAAGAAATTCTTGTTCAATTTTTTTTGCTTATAAGCAAACATGAACATTGTGATGCAGCTCTGCACAGCTGGCAGCTTGCAAAACATATACAATATGGGCAGTAAGATAAGGTGAAGGCTCATTAACTTAAGAAACTAATATCAGATGCCTGGAATTTAAGTAGAAAAGCACAGCAATCACTTTATTTGAACCTATGAAATATACACAAACATATGCATATATGATATACAATTTATTTATGTATATCCCTCTGCATAAGTGTGAATATGAAAATATTTTAAGCATTGAATTTTTATAAGCTCTTGCTATGCCTGTATTGAAAATCAGTATTTGATGTTTTTCCCTACTTGCATTTTTTTGCTTTTATGTTAAAATTAATTTTTTTTGTCTTGAGGGATAAAGACAGGACTTTTTCCTTGGTGCAGTTCCAATAGAAGATAACTTGATGCTTATAACAGCTTGTCAGTCTGAGAACTGTTAAAATAAGGCTGAAAGAAAGAAAAGCTCCATTTACTGTGAAAACCCCTGGTGGGATGAAAACTATAGTTCGTTTCTTTGGATAACAAAAGACACTTCCATGTCCTCCTCACTAGCAACTTTTTTTTTTTTTTTTGACACAAAAGGCAGAATGAGGGGGCAAGCAATACCCTAATTATAACTGCTTTCCCCCAAGAATTTTAGCCTACTTTGCTTGCTCTGGCTTAGCAGGACATCCTGCTCTATATTACTTAAGTAATAAGAACTATGAGTAAAGGGTTAATTTTCCCTGTTTGGATGCAGTGTGCAGTGCTGGAGGAAGGACAGCAATATGCAATGTAATTCTGACCTTCTCATTGTTCTATAATGTCATTGGCTGGTTACTGTCGTGCACTTTCACAGCCTCAGCACTTGTGCTGTTGCAAGGAGGGGTCGTCAATGACCAGTCAAACACAGGATTAAAAAAGCATTAAAGAAAATTATGAGTTATTTTAGGCCTCAAAATTGATGTATTGTTCTTTTATAAAGATGTGAAAAGGATGTGGCATTTACCTGTTTTTACAAGTTTGTGTTGGAAGGAGGAGCAAAGTTAATATGGTGTTTACTGCTTTAGGAGTAAATTTTGCTTTACAAAAATATAAGTACTTTGTATATATACAGGTGTCTGTGTTGTTGTCATTGTTGAAGATGTGTATTTTGTCATCACCTTTAATGTTATAAAATGAAGTTAGCATCTTGAGTCTGCTGAAATAATTATTGTATTTCCTGGGGTGGGGGAGAGGAGTGATCTGTTTTGTCTCTTTTAACAATCTTTACATCATTAAGTTCTTCAACGTTCTTGCTGCTACTGCTCCTTTTTTCTGTTCTCTTTTAATGCTAGTGTCATTGTTATGAAGGGGTAGGATAAAACATACACTAAGATCAAGGGTAGGGGGCGGAGAATTTTGTTCTAACACCTCTGTTCTGAGGACTGAGCAATGATCAGGAAGAGTTTTTCTTCATCTTCTAAAAAGGGCATTATCTGCCAGGGAATGGGTAAGTGCAAAGCCCAAAATGCAATAGTGGAAATGGAAGCAACCCTACAACTTCACTTTAAAAACCTGAGTATGTGCAGATGTAGATTTGCCATTAGATATATAAATGCTCAAGTGTGATCTCTAATTGCAGAATCTACAAACACAGAATTTCTGTAAATTAATCTTTGTGCGGAAGGAGTTAGAAGAAAATGGTTTATGGTTAAGGAAAACCTTAAAGGAGGAGAGTATGTTCCTCCTGGTCTGATACTGAAGGACTATGTTCTATTTCTGAAATATGAATTTTTAAGTTATCTACATGCTTTATGTACAGTTTATTCTCCAATGTCACTCTGAGGAATGCTCTCCTGAGCTACATGTCAGTGACTGAACAGGACTTCAGTAGTGAAGATGCGAGATAAAACTCCAAGTTCTGCAGTTACTGGCTGTTAACAAATGCAAACAATATGCACCACAAAGGAAGAAGTTTACATAGCACATGTTATACCAGACTGGATCAGTACCAGTAACCTGTTCTTCAATGAAGAAGCACTTACATGCTACAGTCTTAGGAATGTCCTTTTTCTTTGCAAAGTTTGCTTAGGTGGTTGATCACAATATGAGGCTCATCGTAAACACACCAGAAAAGTACCAACTACAGAAATCGATTGGAAGACAACTTTCAGCTGGGGGAAATTTAAGGAGAATAGTAATTCGGGTTGCACTGGTTGTCTTGTCACAATTTTCCACTCTCAAAATCAAATTATTTTGTGTTGGCATGAAAATATCACAGGGATTTGCCAATGTATTTTGGGTTCATGTGCTTGGTTATGCCTGTGTGATACACTTTTACAGTTTATCTGTTAACCTTGTAGATTTCATAAGACCTTCATTCTTCTGAAAGGTTTCAGGTATGGTTTGTCCTGGATGGCATAAAAAACAATTGCATCTTCTAAGGAAGATAATAGCTAGAAAGCAATAAAGTTTTATATCCCTTACCTTTTGAAGAGTCTGTTTCTAATATTGTTCTTAGAAAATGTTCTCCATCTGTATCTAAAAAGCTATATTGGCACCAAGCTAGTCATTGCATAATATACAGAATCCAAATATATGGTCATTTGAGCTAATTTTGAAGCAGTGAAATGAAACAAAAAAATGAGTCAGGCATTTCCATGCCTTTGTCAATGTAAATTTTTGCTGTTTGCTTGATTCAGATTTAAATGTATGAAAAATCTTCAGTCATGGTCTCAAATACGTACCCCCAAATTACTATTTTTGGGAAACAACATATTGATGATGGTGTGTAGTTTCATATGAATCCTTCTTATAGCAAGTTGGTAATGGCATCTTGTGTGACATGTGTTCTGTTTTTCAGTTTGTTTGAAGCGTTTAGTAGTATGATGCACTGCTGCAATATGTGCAAAACTTTATCTAGTTAGGGCTCCACACTAACATCCTTCCAGAAATCAGTGATTCCATAAGCAGCATCTAATAAGTGCTCTACAAAAAAACCAGCAGCTTTGGAGATAGACTCAAAACATGAGTATTCTCTCTGGTAGTTCTTACTTTCTTAATGTGCAAGTTTTATTCTAATTTCATGAGAGTGAAGATATTTCCTATCCAGACAAAAGTGTTGTAGAATTATGGTTAGTGTTGTTTATTTTTGTGTTAATAGTAATTTAAAATAACTGTATTTCTCTAAGCCTGGCAGTGTGCTTGGCATTTTACTTACAAGATTGAAGACATGGTTCTCTCTGTATAAGACCTTAAGCTAATACCCATTATGCGAGCAGTCAAAATTCAGTTCAGAATAAAATGTGCGGTTTTAGTTGTAAAAGCAGTACTTAATTTATTAAGCTAACTAATGTTATGGTAGGTAACTGTGCTTTCATATTTGCTTGTGGGCAATTTGGCATTCAAGAGTAGTGACGGAAATCTGACCATGTAGAAAATTTTCTGGTGAATAAACTTGTCTGAAAAGTTCTGTCATGCAGCCATTTAAGTTGATTAGTGGTAGCTGCTGTATGGAGACCTCTATCAAGTAGAATTACAATATTCCACAACATCATCCAGGAAAGCTGTGCCATGATTTTTGAAATTTTTGACAGTTTTGGAAGATAGTCATTCATGTACACTGTTAAATGCAGTCTAGAGGGCAGCTTTTGCTTATGGGGTAATCTGTTTTACATGAAATTTATCTCTCTCACACTAACTTACTGAGTTAAAAATGAGTCTGCAATTATTGTGCACTTGTACTTGGTGTACAAGTTGTCTGTATTGTGTCCCAATTTTTGTTTGAGAGAATTGTCCCCAGAAAAAGAAGTATGTATTTGAAATATTTAACCTTGGGTTTTATGCACTTATTATCCATTTGATTTGTGATGTTGATTACTTTTGAATGTGAAGATTAGCTAGTCACAAATTATACAAGTTCTCCTAGTATATATAGATGCTGGACTTTGAAATATGAGCTTCAAAGAATTTGCAATTATTGTGGTTATTAACATCAGCCAGTTGCTAAGATACACCATTGATGAGGGCTTGTATGCTGAAATTGTAAAACCAACTAATCCATGAACAAGTAGTTTGTTTATCAGTAGTGCATCTACAGATGTTTGTGCAAGACACCTAAAATTTGGGCCTATGGAATGGGAAAGATTTTTTTTTGCCCACCTTGCTTGGGTTTGACACTATATTATTGCTTCCCAATTAGCAGAGATAGATTTTTATCTGAATATTTGGAGGAGAGTTAAAATGAAATGGGAAAAAAGGCAAGAAAATTGAATTTTGAATAATGCAATAGATGCAGAAACATGTAGGCATTAACTTTTATCCATTCAATGTTGACTCTTGTTTGCTGGAGAAGCCCATACCAGAAACCACTGCAAGTTCCCTATATTTGCTATGAACAGCCCCTAAGCATGCACCCAGTATAGGTGCTGCAGAATATGTTTCTGATGATAAAGTACAGATTTTAATACAAAGTAGATATTGCTGTGCTGGGGCATTGTATATTTCTTTTTTTTGTCATCTGATTGTGGCTTTTGTTGGACTCCTTTATGTCAGAGTTGCAGACAGTGTTATTGTAATCATGGCCACAAATGCTTATAATGTTATTTTAATGCATTTTGCCAGTGTGTGCTCTGTAACTATATTTTTTTCACTATTGCTTATAACTGCATAAATTGTGAAAAGTTATAGATGGTAATTGGTAAAGTTCATAATTGCAATATTTTTATTCTTGGTAAGGAAGAGGGGGGAAAAAATGAAGGATTTTTCATATCTCTCAGATCTATTGGTCTGTTCTCCAAATGACAGGTTCCTGACTGATCAACTATGCCACCTGCTACTAAAGCTCAGTAATATTAGTCTGTGCAATGGTTTCACTCTCATCTCACACCTCAGAGATCTTGAGCTCAACCCCAGGCATCCCCTGTGTGTTTAAATCAGCTTAACGGTTCATACAGTGTGCTGATTTCCTTGTAGGCCTCTGTTTTCTCAAAAAGTGATCACCTTTTGCCAATGCCCTCAGGATTAAACAGGGCAGTCTGGTTTTCCTTTTCTGCATTGGCTATACCTTTGTAGTCAATAAAAGACTAACTAGAAAAGAATCAGCTGATGAGAGAATCAATCTTCTGGAAGCCTCCCCACAGTTTTCTCATCATTTTTGTGCCGTCTGTCATCTCAGATTGTAAAATGGAAACCAAAACTCAGTATGTGGGAAGACTTTTAGTGCTCCTTGTTAACAAAAACAGTAAGACCAGGGGTTTTGATCTTATGAGTGTATAGGTAAACAGTAAGCTGTAAGTGTGCACTCTTGAAGTAGCTTTTCCATGTTTCTAATGGAGGTCTGCGAAAAATTATCAAAGAAGTATCACAAAGGTCTCATAACATACTATAGTGTAGATATCCATTCTGAGTAGGTCAGGTTAAATCTGAAGTTCTTCTCTATAACAATACAGGAGTATCTTACAGAACATGTACCATTTATCGTGGTATAAAAACCATATAAATAGAAAAGGTCTTTATAATATAAGTGAAGTTTTTTTCCTTTTGCTACTTGCTAAGTTAAAACAGTGGTCTGTCTTGATAACTAGTATTATGCAACAAATTTTAAGTTTTTTGAATAATAGCCTACTTCAAGTTGGTTTATAATGACAGATGGACCAACTTAAAAAAGAATTGGAGGTTCATCATAACCGTAATTCTTTACAGTTCTAAATTTTTCATTCAAATGTATCGCAGTAGTTTACAAATATTAATTCAGTGTTATAATCACCCACCCACGAAGCAGGTCAGCATCCTAGTTTTACAGAAGTTCAAAGCAGGGTACCAAAAGGTTAGGAGCTGTGAGGAATTAAGGGGTCTGTTGGTACACACCATAAGGCTCATGCTGGGGACTATTTTTTCCACATCATACTTTAAACTTCATTTTAAATCTGATTTCCTTTCCTAAACTAAAATTTAGGGATGAGTAACACAGGATGTGAGGTGGGGTTATATTAGTGACTGTTTGACAGTCATACCGAAACACTGAGAATAAGAACTAGCATCACACAAAGTAGCAAAGGTGACTTCATCACCATCTTCACCAGGAAATGTCCTCTTTCTCTGTCTGCAGGTGCTCTGGGTATTGCCATAATGTTTCCTACAGAAGGGAAGCTCTCAAGCTTTGTACATTCTGCAAAAAAACGTGTCAAATATCACTTTCTTATGGCGAAGGCCAATGGCAGACTTTAGCCACTCTCATTTGCCTGGCAGTCGGACGGTGTATCTAATGTTGATGAAAAGGTTTAAATATATTATCTGTGGTTCTTTGTGCAACAATTAGAGTACAGACCTCTGTCCAATAAAGAGGGCTAATTGCAAGAGTTGAGACACATCCCTCTTGCAGCTTTTAGTTAGCTAAATCACAGCTAGCAGTTAGGAAACTGCTAAGAACAGTAGTATCAAATACAGTTTGTCACAAGCTGTATATATTGCAATGCTTTTATATCAAAAATAGAAAGGTAAAGAAATGGGACTTTGCCTTGGAAAAGAGGATGGTTTGTCTTTTCTAGGGATGTTCATTTTACCACCTTGAACCAACACCTGAGAAATTCAGAAACAAGCTAAAGAGGTACCTGGCTCCATTCCTCCTTTAAAAGAGGTCTGGACTATGAAATATTTAGCAGATATTGGCTCCCTTAAAAGCCTGGGAGACACCACTTCAGAGCAGATGAGTCTCCCCATTAAGAGAACATCTGAAAGCTTTCAAACTAACTTTTATTTATTTCGAAGTTATAAAATTATTGATGGGTTGGATCTCAGCTGTGGGTTCCACAAATATATAAGGCATCCTTTTGCTTCAGACATGGTGCCACCAAGGTGAGCATACCTGTGACAGCTTTTCATAGCAGTCATGGATTTCTTCATTCCTTGGCAACTCTAGATGGTCACTCATCATACAGAGCTGCTTTTATTTTTACTTCAGAGAACTTTGCTAGAAAAAAATTGGTCTAGAACACATATCTATTGAAAGACTCCCATCTTTAGGCAATCTCTTGAGGGCTCATTTGGGGGGGAAATTTAATTTTTTTTTTTTTTTGCCACTACTTTCTTACTGTCAGTATAACTTTTAAAGACAGGAGAAACAAGAACTGTAATAATTGCATGCATTTCAGGGGCAAGCCAACAATATAGTTTGGGCTGCTGCAATTCTTGGCTTCTAAAGCAGCGACAGTTGCTGCATTGATGATGCCTACTCTAATAACACCAACTATCAAACCCCACAACACCTGGCAGATATTTACAATGCAGATTCTGCTTATAGATATCCTTCATTTTTTAAATCTTAAAGTATGTTGTCCTTCAGCATTAGTAGAAATATGCTTTGCTCATTTCCTACCCCACCTAATCAAAGTTTCTCGAAGGATTGTTACAGATTTAACTACTGGTCAAAGAATCTCTTCAGGGCCACTCCAGGTTCATGGAACTACAATGATGCTCTGGAATGTTGCCTAGATCACTGAATTTTGAAGTCCATTTGTTTATCTGAGGTTTATGTGATTTCTATGCACACTATGCTGGAAATTTTTTTACTAAGTTACTCACAAAATTTTATCCACGTGTTAAATCTACAGTTTACCAGCTCCAAGCTTTGGGAGCAAATGTAATCACATGTGCTGAATATACCCCATGCAAAGTTGCTCAGCTTGTTTTATCAACTATTTGTAGTCACAGACAAATATTTTGAAGTGAAACTTCAAAACATTTTAAAAGGGATAATACATCAAAAGGGTTTATCTCATTTCGTAACCTGTTAATTGTTATACTATCCTAAACATCAAACCTTACTTTTTTGGTGTGCAAGTAGCATGTTCTTGGATTAAGGGGCAAAATAAGAATCTGTAAAGGAGTGTCATGAAATAACACAGTAGCATTTTTACTGGAAATATTTTCATTCAGGGATATTTACTGATATTTTTCTTATAATTAGTAAAAAATGAACTTTATCTATCAGATAGTAATGTTTAGATTGCCAGTAAATGGATGCATCTCCTAATATTGCCTTTTTGGCAATCTGCCATTGATTTCTTTTTGCAATATTTCCTAACCTTATAAACATTATATGTTTAAATCCAGTTTGACAGAAGTTGGAATAGCCTCTATTTCCACGTGAGCAGATGAGGACCCACCAAGGTACAATGTGATCGTCTTTTGGCCATTATTCTATAAGTTCTGTAGGGTAGATAAATGTTGCATAAAACCATAAAATACTTGATTTGTTAAAATAATTGAAACCTTGGACTCCCTACATAGTAGGTAAAATGGACAGATTTTTCTTAGAGCTGCAGTTACAATGGCTGGACCAGAATACCACAAGAAATGTTGTCTCCATAGTTTTGTTTCCAGTCTGTTGAATTTGTTAGTTTCTTCCTTATCTGGAAAAACAAAACTCAGCAACCCAAGCTCCAAAGAGTAACAGTGGGAGGTGCAAACTACCCAGGACCGTGACCTGTGTCAGTCCAGCTTACCCTTTTCAGAGGAGTGCCAAAATTCAGAAATGAGGAATGGACTGGGATCATCATCTACCCTCCATTTTTTTGTTTGTTTGTTTGGCAGTGGTTATAATTAATGTTTCTGACCTCTGCATACAGGTCCTGCCAACAGTGTGGAAATTTCTTGTCACAGCTTTTGCCTTCTGTAATTTGGTTAGTTTTATACAACTTGTTAAATTTAGCTTTAGTCTGTGTTGTGCTATACAAAACTGATTTGTTCAGGGCGGAACTTAAAGTGAAAGATACTCTCAAAACAGATTTGCTTTTTATTGTCCCAAGGTATTTTTCTGTGGCAATTGCATATTTTTGGATAGTTTTCTCAAAATGTGCTCTCTTCTCATTGCTAATCCAACCTGATATGCCAGGGCATCAAAGTTCCCCACAATTCATTCCTTGGAATACTCAGAAGCTAACATCCAATTAAATCCGGTAAAAGTCATCCATCTCCTGAGCAGGCATTTTGTGGAGGACCTAATTTAAAACAGAGTAGAGTATAGGTTTACATTGTCAAGCATCTTTTCTGCATGGAAAGTGGCCTTGATAAAATGAGATATCTACATAAGCACACAAAATCTCTAGGTATAGCTCAATTAATTGAAGCTAGAATTGTTCTTTGGCTCCCCATGAGCCACATATTGTGGCTTTTACTAGCAGGCATTTACTACAGTGGCTATCATTTCTGTAACCTCATCAGAGAATAGTTGTCCAGGTGTGTTCATTGCAGTCTGGTGTCCACTGGCACAAAGGCACAGGCTTAGGAGCGCAACAAACAAGTCATTTCTACACTGGAGGGGAAAAATGAATAATGTGAAGAAACCTCTGAATGGATAAGGATTAGCATTTACTCTGTGTAACAGTCAGTCCAGATTGCAGAAATAATGGTGTACCTGTCAATCATTGGCTTAGCTAAAACGTTGCCTGCATCAACATCTGCCAGCATTGTCATGTGGAACCTTTCAGAACATTATGTAAAGAAAAGAGATCATTGCTAAAAGTGTCTTTATTTGTCTCTTGTTTGAATATTTCTCATATAGAGTAAATATAAAAAGATGAACTGAGCGAATGGAGTGCAGAGGGGGGAGCAGAATATAAAAGACAGACTAGAGAATACAGTCTCTATAGCAGGAAATGAATAATGGATTACAAATTTGTTAAAACCATGTTACTTAGGGTTGAAATATACTGAACTGCTTCTGTATGTAAGGTAAACACAGTAAGTTGATGTCAGGATTGCATCACTGCAGCCATTTGAAACAGAAGTGTATTTTTTGTGGTGTGTAAGGAATGTGGGTGTTCTCCAGCACCTAGGTGCCTGCAGATGATCTGCAAACACACTCTCCCTTAGCGGATAAGTAAACTGACCTGTTAGTAGGATGAACTCTTGTGTGCTGAAGTGTGTGACACTCCTCAGAGCACCTTCATCTACTCTCTGGGAAATTGCTGTTGCAAATTTTCACATGATGAAGTAGTGATCAAGAAAAATTTCTTGGCCAAAACCTGTATTTAAAATCTGTTGGGAAATTGCATTTTGCTGAACTCAAACAGATTGGTGACAAAGGATCAGGTTTAATTTCTTGTTCTTGCTTTTGTGTAGACGAAGTGTCTTTTTTTGTCAGGAGTAATTTCAGTTTGGGTTAAAAATTACATATTGTTTAAAAAGACAAACTAGTTATAGACAAAAAAGCAAACCCAAGCTGCATATTTCATATAGTTAAAACAAGGAATACTTCAAGTAGGAAAATAGAATTCATTTTGTTGCATTTTGTGAAAAGAAGTGGGTTTTATATTTGTAATTATTGAATCAGAAACAGTCTGGTATGGGGAAAAGAAAGTCTTGGAAGTTCTGTAGGGATAAGAAAACACCTTTCTTTCAGCTTCTTCCTGTTCTATTTTGGGAGTGAGTTTCTTTCTGGTTTTATGTCACCATTTCCACTGATGGGTGGAGAGACAGTGTTGCTTCTCTTTTCCTTTCAAATGTAATACCAAGTATTAATTAAAATATGGTTAACCTTTAAAATAAATTCATGTCAAATTTCGGAGCTAGAAACAGCTACTCAATGTAAAAAAGAAATTTTGTTTTCCAGTTGTTTCTGAAAAGTATTTCTGTCAACAAAAGATGTAATAATTAGACATGTGCGACAGTGATGCCTATAATAATGGCCAGTCTTCGTGAACGAAGATTTGGGGAAAGGTCTTTTTACCTTTCCAGCCTGCGCAATGGATTTTTTAGGTGAGACACAGCCTGCGCTGAACTGAGCCCACCCTTTAATCCTAAGGTTCATCTGCCGGGGCCAAGCAAGCTTGGACAATGGCAGTGAAGTCCTCAGGACGTAGGTTTGTTTAGAGTGACCTTCTCATAGATGGATGGCCTCACAGGGCTAACGGGCTCCATCTGCCCGGGGGACTGGCTGGGATTCGAACCTGGGTCGCAGAGGTGAGAGTCCTGCATGCTAACCACTAGGCCACCAGGGGTCCCCTACAGTGATGCCTAAGGAACTGCTAAAATACAAACATTATCAATGGCAACTATTTTTCAAAATTAAAAATAAAAAGAAACCTTATCACTACATTAGGAATCTTGTCTTTCCAATCCGTCTGTGCCCCTCAACGCTTTCCCATGTTGTGACTGTATGGGTCATTACAGAGTCACTGGTGGTGGTCACAGATGTTAGAGAAGACTGCTCTCACATCTCTTTCCAGGTTCTTTGTTGCACTCCTTCCTTTCTCCTTGTTTGATTTTCAAGATGGAAAAGGTAATAGATAGGTAAAGGTGGTAAAAATAGTATTTGCACTTAATGTAGTTTAAAAATTATTCTTCATTGTTTCTTTTACACTTGCTTAGGTGTTTAACAATATCTTTTTTTACTCCAAGTATTTTGTGTCATCTCTTCTTTTTCCTCACTGTTCTTTGTTTCTGGTCATTGGGCTAGCTTTTGTTTGATTGGTTTATTTATTTATTTCTGCCTAAAATGAGAGTAATTTTTCTGGTTTGGTCTCCTTTTCTTTTAATTCCTCTATGTTTTCCTCTGACATGAATGTAAGGGCTTTTGGTTCTGTTTTCTTGGGTTTTTTCTCTAACTCCCTTTGGCTTGGCCTAAATTCCTTCTCTTTTCAGACTTACCTTCTCTCGTTTCCCTTTAGCCTTCACATACCAGTTCCCTCCTTTTATCTGCACGTTCTTCTTTTTTTCCTTTTTTACCTTGCCTCCTTCCCCCTCATTGCTGTGAGTGCATCTTTGCATAGTAGAGAGAGAGGCAGCCTCACCAAACAGCTGTTCATCACCCATGCAGCAGCTTCAGCTCACTTTGAATGAGACCATGAAAGAGCAGAGAGGAGCAAGGAAAAAAATTATGGGCTAAGTGTACTGAAAGGACTAGGGAGGGTGTCAAGGCGAGGAGAACGAAGTAAACAAGAATATTTGGATAGAGAAAGGAAATCCAGAGTGACTATAGGGAAAGAGAAAAGAAGTGGTGATGGAGAGAAGAGGAACAAGGTGGCATTCTGGATCAATCCGGTTTAATGAAACCCTCCAGTAGAAGGTAAGGTAGAAAAGATATGGGCTGTAGATCCTACTACATACTTTCATTCCTTTCTTCTTCTGACCTAATTGCAACCTTTCAGTACCTCAAGGAAGCCTACAAGAAAGATAGGGAGAGACTTTTTGCAAGGACATGTGTCATGGTTTCAGCAGGCCCAAAATCCAATTCTGATTCCTAGCCCCCCACCCACATCTCAACCCCATGTGAGATGGGTTTTCCAGACAAAAACACGAGACTCAATATGGGGAAAGGAATATATTACAAAGACTATACAAATAAATACTAACTATAATACACTGCATACAATCTTAACTCTATATCTATCTCTACCATGACAGTAATATTTACAATGGGCCAAATCTCTTCTCCCTCCAAATAAAAGTCCAGGAGAGAAGAAGAAGAAAAGACCCCTTCCAGTCTCTGAGCAACAGGTCTTCCTCTCTAGGCAGCAGGTTCTCTTCTTCTCTTCCACCAGAAACAGTTGCTGGCTCTCTGCCAGCACACACGAGGGAGGTTTCCAAGTCTCTCTCGGCCCCTGTCTCCAAACAAGGGGTCTTTCCATGGGCTGCGTAACCCCAGACACGGCCGCTACACCATGGTCATATCACGAAGCACGGGGGTCTTCGTGACAGTCTGGTATCTTCAGGGGAAATCAAGCCCCTGTGCAGAGCTCCCATGCTCTGCCTCAAAGATGGCTGCCAGCTTCTCTGAAGCTGGAGCAGGGGGGGCCAAGGTCACCCCCCACACACACACATTCCTTCGGCCGTCCTGGCTTATCTCTCAGGAGGCCATGAGCTTCCTAGCTCCTCTCAGCAGTGCATACTGCACTTTAGGACTCCTCTCAGTCCACCACCCCCTCCTTTTTCTCGGAGGGGTTTCTAGCGAGTTTGGGGGTTTTGGTTTATCCAGTTCTTACCCCGCGAAACTCTGTTCCTGCTGCTGGCTTGGTTCTCTTGTCCTGTTGCTGCTTTTCCTTCTCCTCAGACACCTCTGTGTCTGCCTTAGCTGCATACCGGCTTGTGTTGCTCCTTTTGGTCCTTATCAGTTGGCTCTTTGCCACTGCTCTTCGGACGCTGCTGTCTCCGCTGCTGCTCCGTCGCTGCTCCCAGCGTCTCCCACTTCTATTTACAGGGAAGAAACTCCCCCAGCTCCTAGCTACAAGCACTCAGTCCAGTCTGACACTGTTCCGAGTCCCTGCAGCCCCCCAACTGGGGGCTGGGGGGGCAGAGGCCCCCAAGGGGCCGGAGCCCCTTCTCCTCGTGGCCTCTACAACATGGCCACCTCTTCTTCTCACAACAAGTACTACTGCTTCTTTTTCCGGTCTCCAGAGATATGTTTATATTTTGCAGGAGCACTGATTGGTCAAGCCCCAAGGGTCACCACCCCCTGGGGGTTACCACTTTCTTAGTTTTAGGGGGAAAACCTGGTTCAAACCACTACAACATGTGATAATAAGACAAGGGTGAATAGCTTTTAAACTGAGAGTTGACTAGCTTAGACATTAGGAAGAAATTCTTTACTGCAAGGTGGTGAGGCACTGTAATAGGTTGCCCAGAAAAGTTGTGAGTGCCCCATCCCTGACAGTGTTCAAATCCAGGTTGGATGGGTCTTTGAGTACCTGGTCCAGTGAAAGGTGTCCCTGCCCATGGCAGGGAGGTTGGAACTAGATGATGTTTAGGGTCCCTTCCAACCCAAGCCTGACTATGATTCCACTGGCTAACAGTAACTCAGAGGCAGGGGGAGGAAGCATATCCAGTGGATTCAATCAGATTTGGCATGTGGTTTTTTTGTTGTTGTTGTTGTTTGTTTGCTTGTTTGTGTGGTGTGTGTGTGTTTTGTTTGGTTGGGTTTTTTTTGTTTTGTTTTGTTTTGGTCTGGCTCTTTTTCCTCTTTATTTGTTTTTTCCCTGCACTTGTTCTGTGCTGGGGGAGATCTGTTCTGCAAGGTCATTTGACTGTTTTCAGAATTGCTGAATGGTGCATTGATCTCATAGTTATTCAGTGACTGTAGATACTTCTGAGGTTTTGTTGTTTTGCATCAATTTATTTAAAATGTTATGAAGGATATGATCAAAGTATTGGAGAGTGTGGTGAAGCACTAAAATAACAGAAAATGCAGCAGTATTGTGGAGGTGTTTTTACAGTTTTCTTCAGCCATTGTTTCTCTGTCTCCTTCTTCAAAACTGGATACAGAACATTTTTAGAGACACGAGAGATGCACGAGAGTCTTCCACTGTAAGTCAAGGCAGCCTTTGAAATTGATCCTTATATGTATAAAACATACTCTGTGTTTTCTATTGTGATAAAAATTAAAATTTATTTATGCAGTGGAGTAGATCTTATTTATTGCATTGAACTAAAATTTACTTGGTCACCAAACATTTCAGGCTTTTAGGTAATAATAAAAATATAATAAGAAATGTAACTTTTGTATCATTCGCATCTTGTATCATTTATATTGCAGTTCTACTTCAGAGTCTCTGTGAAGAGACTGAAATTTCACTGTGCTACGTTCTGCACAAATACTCAAGAAAAAGTGATCTTTGTCATAGAGAATTTGTTATCCAAATAGGTGAGATGGACAAGAGAAGGAAATGAGCACATATAAGAATGGGCTGTTTTTTTTCTAAAAATCAGTCAACAAGTGAATGGTAGAGGTAAAGGCACATGATCTGTGTCTCCTTAAATCTGTCTCATATCCAGCCCCTGGACCACATCTTTTCTCCTGCAGTAATATAGCGTATTTTTCCGACTGTCAGTTATTTTTCCATCTCTGACGCCTCAAAATTTTTACACTTGATCCATAACATTCTCCTTTTTGTGTCTGCAAAACTGGTTATTGTATTCCTAGTTTCTTAAAACCCTTCTTTTTTAGAGCCCTCTACCATACCGCACACTTCTGTCGATGCTCCTTCTAGTCTCCCTGACACTCACCTTGTATGTAGAAAGTGCTTGTGGCTTTGCTGTTCATAAAGTTTCTGCCACCTGCAGCATCAACACTGATTTCAGAATTGTCACGACAGAAAAAACAAAACATTCTTATCTTAAAACTGAATATTCAATTTATGAACTGAGTCACTATGATGAGCTTACTTGACTGGCAGTGACTAGAAAATATAGCTATATTTATCTTAATATTGTGAAAGTTTTTTCAATAATTTCATTTTTTTTGTGGTTAATAGCAATAAGAACTGGAGTAGTCTTATAAAAAAAGCAAAAAACAAGCATCAAAAACTTGGGGAATGCAGTTTGGTTTTTTTAAAACTAGCAAAAATAACACACCAAACCAGAAAATAAATATTGCCTGCCCTGGAAAAAAGAAATAAACAGTTGGTCAGTAGACTTTGTGTGATAAGATTTGAAAGAGTGAGATAATAATGCAAATCAAAATTTTCAAGAACTAGTTCTCACTATTTTTTAGGAATTTATTTACAAACCAACTGGAAATTAAAACATATGGCTCACTATGCGAGCAAATACTGTTCTGATATTACCACTTGGCGAGTGTGTGCGTGCTGCATATACACAATGCGCTTGAGCACATAATATGATATTTTGTGGGTTTGCTACTGCCCAGTGGTCCCTTGTGGACAGGATGTCAGATCTATTTATGTATTTCATTAGGTACTGCCCTGTTAGCCTGGTGCTAGCTTGAAAAGCGGATATGCTCTTATGCTGCTGTTATAGAAGGAATGTTTCTACCATGTAAGCAAAAAGATGCCCTCTGCTTTTAGAAATGAAGCATGTGAGCCCTGTTGTCCAAGCCACATGCGTATAACTAGCTGCTGACCATGTATGAATGTATTCAGCCACCAGCCCGTATGCACTGGAAAGCTTTTGCTCCTGGAGCATTTCTTTGTTCAGTTTTTATTTCTCTAAAATTACTAATGTTCCCAGAAACTCATAAGCATACACAAACCTGAACCACTTCACCTACTGTCAGAGATATGACAAGCTTATTTTCAAGTGTACAGTTCTACAGCTGCTGTACAAAAGATCATATTTATAAAGCCAATCTCTTATCTGAAGGAGTAGCTTCATTATTCTACTTCATTGCTTGATAGCCCCGACTCCGAGAGCTCTGTGAATGGTAACCACAAAGCTGTTCCATTATTTAACTCTAAGCTGCTCTCCATGACTCTCTCTGGGTGGATTTCATCATTTTCCTCCATGTAGGATTTTTTAGTTTGTTCATATTTGAAGGGAAAAATAAAGAGGTATAGAGAATAAAAAAAACTTGGCAAGGCCAATTTTACCAGTCTTGGAGCCCCTGCAAAGCCATTCTTTTGGTGCCCTTGATTATGGTAAAGGTGAAAGTGACCACTTTCATTCTTTTTTCCTTAAAGGTGCTTTGTTTTGAGTGAGAGCAATGATAAAAGTCAACACTGGCTTTCAGGTTTGAGCTGCATGGGCTGAAATTTTGACCATTTTATTTTTTGTGAAAGTATTTGAAGTTCTTGCTTTTCATGATTGAGCAGACTAAAATGTTTACAGGATATTTACAATTAATTACTATTATTTTTTTCAAACAAAGTAATAGTATGCATTTCTGGGCGGCTTGTAGGGAAAAGACAGTTTAAATCTGGCTATTTCTGAGTTTAAAATAGGACTTCAATCTAATGCAAAAGTAAATTCTCATAATGTTAAACTGATTTTGAACAGGTGTATATCTTATTAAATGGTTGGTTTTTATATGATCTATACAACTGTTGATATTTTATATCTTTTGCAAAGGGACAAATTTTCAAATTTATATTTAACATTTACAAATTGAAGCATTTTAAATACTATCCCCCATCACTAAGACTTGTGAAAGGAAGCTTCTCATATATATAATTTCTTCGTTTCTTTTTATTTAGGAAAAAAATCAGGAGTAACTATATTTTGCTTCAAGTTGTTTATAAACTTAATGAAATTGTTTCTATAATCTGATTTCTGATACATATTAGTTGTGGACTCAAATCTGTATTTATTGAAGGAATAAAGGGTTGATAACCTTCCATATTAGCAATTCATGATCAGCAGGGATATACCTCTCTTGTCAGCACTGCCTGTGGCAGGATGGGTACTCCATCACATGGAAACTGTCTGCAGGGCTCCTGCTTTGCCAGTTTGCACCGGGGTCACTTCCATATTGAGTGGTGCAGTCCTTTCCATATGCCTCTAAGCTAGTGACTAGGCTCAGAACCTCAGCAGATGATAAAATCCCCCTTCTGGAGAGATGGCAAATCTTCATTAGCAGCTTATTGTCCAACAGTTGTTAAACACTCATTACTTGAGTTGTAGTTCAGATCTATTTTTCCTGTAACCCTAATAAAGGAGGTTAAAGATAACTCTCCAGCTCATGGCATTGTTGCTTCCTAGACTTGGCAGCCAGGCTTGCAGAGGACAGTACTAGTCCATTTTTTATCTATAACAAAAATATTTATCTAATTGTCAAAAGTTCCACAGCTTCCTGGTGTTGTAGCCCAATGGGCAGGCAGTGTCATGAGGCAAAGTTCTTTCGTCTGCAGGCTCAAATCTTGCAGGAGCTACTGGGATGATGAAAAATAAAAATATGGCTTTCACCCACGAAGGGACAAGTGTGGAGGAAAGCCAGGGGTTTTTACTGAGTTAGATAAATCCATTCAGTCAGAAGGAGGCAGGTAGATGAATAAGGAACTGGGTGCCACAACTGCCATGGAGATTTTCCAGGCCAGAGTATCCTAGGGTGGATTTTAAACACAGACTTGTCATGGTAATTCCCTTACATTTGTCAGCCTCTAGGCATTATTGAAATAATAATAATATGAAAGAATAATATTGATTGTGGACTGGATTTTTTTTCTGTACAGTTCGTGCTGAAAACATCTGCCTTCACCTGTGAGGTTTAAATTATAGTTTTGTCAGTGAATAATTATTTTGTGTGTTGTGAATATCTTGGGATATAAACAGATTTCCTTTGTGCGTGCACTAACTCAACTGAGTTAAGGTGAAAACTGCTTCTCTACAAGTTGTTCTGTGGTATTTGGAAAATGCTACTGAGACTTCAGAAGACTTTGTTTTTAATACAGCAAGGATTCATACACCATCTTTAAGCAAATGATTACCCTTTTTTTTCCCCACTGAACTGCATATATGCTTAAAATTAAGTGCTTAGGTCTTTACAGGAATGCTAGGGGGGAGATGACAGAAGGGATGTTTTCATCTATTTCAACTGACTTCCTAGCCATCTGAGAAATCACGCTTTCTAGAGAAGACAATTTTAAAGATACCTTTTGTATTTGAACATCATTTAATTTATAATTCAAAATAATTTTCCTGAATGCCTAGACATACATAAAAGATTCTCTTAACTCTGTAGCCTTCATCCTCTGTAACTTGATTTTGTGGTGGTTGGGTTATTCTCTTGTGTGTGTGTGTGTGGGGGGGGTTCCCTTTTTTTTTTTTTTTTAAATGCTGACATTTGCCAGTGTGTCTACAACTTGCTGTGACTGGAGAAGGGAACTGAATGGACTGAAGTATTTTCTGTTATAAGTAACCCAAAATTGAAAGGATTTTATCTACCTTGTATTGAGACTTCGGTATCAAGAGGAATGGCTGAGAACCCATGTCTTTCCCCCGATAAAAGTGGCTGTGGATGTAAAGGTCTGTCCAATGCTGCTTTTAAGCCTCAAATTGGCTTTAGGGCATATATTAAGGAAGTTTGTAATACCTTAATTTTTTTTTAAGGAGTTAATTTCTCTGAGCTAGTGGAATACTCCTAAACTAGCATGGCTATGTTAGAACAGGTTATGCTGAAAGGTGCTCAAGGGCTGTCAAAGGCAGTCACAGACCTTGTGAAAACCAGTGAGTTGTGCCAAGCGTTCCTTTAGACTCATCAGAAGAGTTTAATGCTCTTGGGAGACTCTCCAGGAGAAGGGCTCAGTGGCAAGCTGGGTTTGGTCTTTTGGATTATAGTAAAAGTTTAATAAAAACTTTTAATGCTCAATTAAAAACATTCCTGATCTGGGGATGTAACATTTGGTAAGTGTGTTATAATTGTCACAAAGGACATGATCCAGCACATGGTTAAGTCAAGGGGGCAATTTTATTGACTTCAATAGGTGTTGGATGAAGCCCAGATTTACGAGTTAACATTTATATGTGCTTCAGTGAGCAAAATTTAAAACTTTGTAGCTGCTTTAAAAAAAATTAATCTTGGAAGGGCTTACTTATTTTTGAAATAATTTTCAAATTAGCTTGGAGTTCTTTCTAATATGTTTGTGATGGTAATGTTAAAGTGGCCTTGGACTGTCTGTACAATGTGACATTTGATGCTGGCTTGAAAAATTAGTTTTGGTGTAAACAAAGCAGAAATATATTCTGAAAGTATTGTTTAAAAGGTCAGAGGAAGTTGAAAACTTATCAGGATGCATGTTAAAATTCACTGGAAAAACACTGGCTTCATTGATACTACTTATATGAAATTAATAAAAATCTATGAATTTTATGTAGAATATAAATATAGAATAAAACTGTGAAAACTGCTTTTCAATGACTGTACCAATATTAAATTACCAATATTATATGGCATTGTGTTAAAAAAAATGTGTGCTGTTTCCATCTTTCCTGCTGCTATACCTACATATCTATCTCTCTCCTTATATATTTATACACACCTATACCTGTTGATTTCTTTAAGAGAGCTCTCATTATCATTTGTTACTCTGGAATTAGAACTCTTCACAAAGTAGCTCAACAGTGATTCATTAGGCAGTAGCTCTGCTCCACTGCGGTCGCCCCTCACCTTTTTTTTTTTGTGCTGAGAGATTTTTAAGTACTAGATGCAAAATCTCAAATAGCTAGGCATTTCTCATATCTTCTTCTGAACTTCTAAAATGAAAACTCTCCACTAATAACTAGTTGTAGAAAGCACTGATTGTCCTGTTAAACTGCTTTCTACAGTTAGAGAGCATAATGAGTGCTGGCAAATGGTTTCTTTCCGAAGATGCATCCTCATAACTTTCATGTTATATGTTTCTGTAAGTACAATGTTCTATAGTACATCCTGCAATGTTTGCATTTGTTTTGCAACAAGACAGGTTGTGATGAGAAATACTGCTCCAACTAATCTCCATTTCCAAATATAATTTCTCTTCCAGAACTGGGGAATCATAGGAATCCCCCAATCAAAAGCACATTATACTACTTCATTAGAGTTTGTCACTTGAAAGGAGGCACTTTCATTTTCTGATTACTTGTTATATGTTCTAGTGAGTGATCTGAATTGTACTTTAAAATTAATTTTTTATTGGGTGCTAATGAATTATTTATTTATTTTAAAATGTAGTCATCTGCAATCAAATTTTTTTCCTTCAGTTTCTATATTTGGAATCTGATGATAGTTACTGGAAGCTGTTTGGGAATTGGAATACTCAGCACTATTGTATTGTGATCAATAATTAAACTTAGTGCTGACATGTATCTAGTTTATGCAGCAGCCTCTGACAATCCATCTTGCAAAATTAATCTTTTCCAATTTATTTAAGAGGAGACTTTAACAATAAAATAATTCAAATGAGTACCAATGCAGGATTATTTCTGGTCAATATTACTTTATTATAAATTGGGTCCACATACTCATTAGTAAATTAACTGTCAAACCTGCAAACAGATTTTTTTTTAAAGGTAATTATTGGTACTGAAACAAGAAGGCACTTAACCTTGCTGTGCAGTCGTCCTTACCACAGTGTTTTTATTCCAGGCTATAACTACCCATCAAAGCTGCAGAGGGAAAATAATTAGAGATATTAAATGGATGGAATATTAACTATTAAAAAGCTGTGTTCTTTCAGAGAGTTCTTAGGGTTGTTTGGATTCTCTGTCAATGAAATGTGTGTTTCTTTGGAAGTTGGTGTTTTTAATTTTTTTTAAACATTGAAAAATATTGCTAAATCTATGAAAAAAAAGAAACCCAAATAAAAAATGACTGAACACTCTGAAAAAAGAAATCAAAAGGACAAGTTTCAGTGAAATGTTGTATGTATTTAAAAGAAAATATTTATAAGGGAAAGTTTAAAGAAATAGAAAGTTGGTAAAATACTTAAGGGGTTTTCTTTATTTTTTAAATTAAGATATGTTCTTTAGAGGATTTGACTTAAAAAAAATTACCTGCTCTGAAACTAGGTATTTTCCCATTTTGCTGGTACCTCAGTTCAGCAGCTTACTCTGTTTATTCCTGCTTAAGACATTTGATTATGCCCAGTAGAGCATTTCTAAAAACTCCTCCATTCTAAGCATTTGTGCTAAGCAGGATTTAGGATTTGAAAGTTCTGTTTTCAGTGTTTATGAATGACAGCCATTTGAATTTCTATAATTATTTCCTAAATCCATTTTGAATCTGTAGGAATCTCCAAAGCCAAATAGAAGAGAACAGGTAGAGCAGCAATTTTATCCTATTTCATTTAATTATTTATTTTACATGATGGGCGTCAAAGCTTGCCGTGCAGCTGCGTGAGCCCTGAACTTCTGGGTCCTGATCTGTCATTCAGGTCTGGCCAAGAGCTCCCACTGCTGAGCCCAGTGCAGCAGCCCTCCCTTCGAGCCTTGGGAACTGACTGGCATCTTGGATCCTCCTGCAACTTTGTCCTCATCTGTGCACTGAGGAGATATTTCTTCTCTGCCTTGGCCACCTTCTTACCCCCTACAAATAGGAAACTAACTTCCTCTGAAATCTCCATCTCTAAGTTAAATTTGATAATAATCAGTCAACAATTTCTGAAGTTTTTTTCTCCAGGGGATAGAGCATTGGTCAGGCATTGGGGTAAGTTGCCCAGGGAGGTGGTGGAATCACCATCCCTGGAAGTGTTCAGGAGGTACCTGGATGTGGTTTAGGGGAGATTATTGTGGTGCTGGCTTGATAGTTGGAGTAGAAGATCTTGAAGGTCTCTTTCTACCCTGATGATACAGTGATTTTGTTACTTATGAGACAAAGATTCACTAGCATTTGTTTAAGATATCATTCCAAGTAACAAACCCTTTAATTTCCTGTGCATTTTGGAGAGTGGCCATGCTGCATGGTATAACATAAGCACCAGTAAAGATACATTTGCTGAGTTAAAAATGTGGTAAAACATTTAAGAATAATCAGACATAATTATTTATTCATATTAATTAACGTTATAATTTATCATTCATAATTAATGTATTTTATTGTGGAACTGATTACTAATTATAAAGGAAAATTTATAAAGATAAATTATATAGAGATTACTTGTTAAAAAAAAACCAAACACTTAAGACTAAATTCATATTTTATTTTATCCATGGTAAAATGCTGGAAAATACTGTATGGGTTGTATCTTTCATGCTTAAATACAGTTTCCAGCTGAAAGTAACATTCACTTCTTAGCTCCCCAGTTTTATAATTTTCTGAAAAAAACCCTGACCCAACAACAACAAAACCCCATGAAAAACAACCCCCTTTTAATTTTAACAGTGCTCTGAAAAGAAGCTATGCCTTTTTTTTCTTCTGTATTAATTCCAGCCTAGGCAGATTGATGGAGCTTTAGCTGGTAAAGGAGCAAGGGCAGGCAGACTGAGCTACTGTGCTGGACCAGATGACCACAGTGAACAGAAATGTGTGTTTGAGGGAGAGAACAAGATGAATGTATACAAGCTTGAAGGGGTCTTCAGTTAGTGTAGGGGGAAAAATATTGCAGTATATTAGAGCTAAGGAAGGATGAATGAAAGTGGGTCACTGCACTACTATTCTTACTCCTTCTGTTCTTGTACATGCAAAAAGAAGCAAGATGGTATATATGCAGATGACTGTGGAGGGTAAGTGTAAAGGTCAATGTATATGTTCTGCCCTGGATTTCACAACAGGCCTGGCAATCACACAGTCTGTAGAGGTAAAAATGAGTATTTCTGCCAACCAAGTCTAAAATCAAATAAGATTCCTTGTGTTCTTTGTGTCCCATCTAGTTCTGACATATAAAATAAACAAAGGTTTGAGGTGAACTTACAATTTTCAATTTTTGAGAAGTACAAAGGCCCTCTAATTGGCTTGTCTTTAGGGGTGTTTCTTGCAATCAACAAATTACTGTCATATAAAACTGCCTAATGTTCAGATAACATAATCTGTCATTTTCATGTAAATCCATTGACTTCTACTAAATACAGTGGCCACTTTGGCAAATATGTTTTTTGTTTATTTTTTTGTTTGATGCTGTAGGATGGCTGGCTGTTTTTAAAATGTTGGGGAGTGAGTAGCCATGGCATAGCTTTGCATTGGCATCTCATGTGTGGTATTTGTCCACACGTGGTATTGGCAAAGTTGATGGAGATGTGTATTATAACTATTTTTGTGCTCTGTGCCACAGCAAAGCCTCTGCAAACAAACTGAGTCAGGATGCAGCTTTTTAGTAACAATTCATAGAAATAAAATTAAATCTGCTCTTAAAGCCATAAAAATGCCACTCTGTGACTATAAGATATCCCTTAGGAGGTCACTTTAAAGGCGCAAGATGATGCACGTGAGTTCTGGGAAATTATTTTTGCTTCTAGTGAAATCAATCAGCACTTGAGAGGGCCCTGAGTGATAGATGGTCACTTCCTTTTATTGAGCTAAATAATTACCTAATAAGGGTTGAGTAAATGCTGCTGTAAACCACAAGAAATGTGTTGATTAAGCACAAGAATAAGAATGCAGTGATCTACAGCACTAAATAGTTGTTTGGAACTGGACTGTTTTTTGTTAATAACAAGCGCTATAAATTTTGTGTCCAACTGCTTCTTTTTCTTTTAAATATGAAAAAGTGGTATTATATATGAAACATGTCAATTAACATGGACTTACTGAATTATCTCTTCAGTAATTTCTCTTACCTACATTTTCAGTTTCAGTCAATAAAATGAAAATATATCTCGACTCATTAGTTAGTTGACTGTTTACTATTTTCAGAGTTACAATGCAGACTACTCTGAATTACAGGGCTATATATTATTTACAAGTTTATATGGCAGACTACATTGCAAGATTGTAGAAGTTTTTTTCAGAAAGTTAAGGGTGAGCATGACAAATATATCTTAATTGGAATCAGCTATTTTATTTTGCACGTATATTTTTAAAACTGCTATTCATAGTTTTTTTTATAAAGAGTATTTTGGTTTTGAACCAAAGTATTTGAGACTAATTTTTTCTTCACCTTAGCTGTGAAGCTAATTTAAAAATATTATTAGTGATGAATGTGATTTTAGTCAGGAAATCAAGATGTGAATTTTTGAACATGTTTCTCCAAAGGTGCACTTCTCAAATTATTACTGTGAAAGTAATTTATTTCAGCCAAACACCCTTCCCACATATTGTTAACAGGAATCTGCACTCCAACTCATTTAACAGCTTTTTAATTCAGTAGTTATTCCATTTTAATAGAGCCATTTCTTCATCATTCTGCATTTAGTGATAAATGGTGCCAGGACATATGATAAATTAAACCACAAAGAACTGTGTTAAAGTAATCTAAAGGGTTTAACTTGAAAGGAAGAAGCACCTAGTTTGCTCAGCATAGCCATCTGAGAGTTCCTATAGAGAAAAACACTTCCTCTCAAAGCTAAACTTTGAAATAAATTTGGAAGTAAAGTTTTAAACTCTAATGGCTTTCCGAAGTTCATCCTGGCATCATCTACCAAGCTGCACAATTGCATAATGGTCTCATCAGTCTGGAAAACTGTCTCAAATCTATATAATTTAAATAATGTAATAATTTAGATGATACCTATTTAAAAATCTGATGGTAATGAAATTTCAGTAAACCAATACCCAGTTTCTTAGAAGGGTTGCCCTGAGTGTACAACAAAACCTACCCTAAAAAATTTACACAAACTGTGAAGATAAGTGGCTTTAGACATCTGAAATACAAGTACGTTTGGGGGTTTTTTGGTTGGTTGGATGGTTTGGGATTTATTTTTTTGTTTTGCTTTGAGATTTTTTTTTTGGTGGTTGTTTTTTTTCCACAGATAAAAAGAATGTATCTGTCACTTATGCACAGACAAGTGTTAGAGAATTATAGTGCTGTAATTCAGCATTATGGACTTTTTTTTAAAGATGAGTCTTCTTCCATTTGCCTCAGCTCTCTTTTGCTCTTCTGCTTTACAAAAATATGCACCAGCCCTCCATCTACAACTTCCTTGAAAATGAACACGTCTTTTGGCTTCCTCCTTTCTTAATTAAGGACTCAAATTTCTGTAAAGAATAACCAGCAAAATGGTGTAGCAACTAACATATAGGCATGTTTTAAAGTAGGTCATTCAGTGCAATACGCATAGCATGTGTCAGCTTTCTGCTCTTGGCATTTTTGTAACTAAACCTTAATTCTGAGCTGTACTTGATATAGTGGAGGTAAATTCGATGGTAAAGCAGTGCTTAGATAAATGATAACGAGGTATGAAACTCTTTTGAGTAGGTTTGAATATATCTATAGAGAACTAAAGTAACATTACGTAGATCCATGATGTGGTCTGTGTGAAATGAATTTGAGATCTTAGTTCAGCTTCTAATCGATAACTTTTGTCTTTTTTTTTTTTAAACACCTTCTTATTTAATCAATTTCTTGTTGGTAGTATGAAATTGAGTGTGTAAAGAGTCATGAAGCAGGTGATATATATCAAGGGGACAGAGTTAAAGGCTCAAAGTCAGAGAAAGACTAGTCCACTTTGTTAATTACATTTAAAATTTACCATCTTTGTGAGAGATCCCTTAAAATTGTTTTAAGTATTTTAATTTTTTTAAAAAACAGATGACAAAACAAGCATGGTTTAAGTTTAACTGCGTGTGGTGTGCTTTTTTATTACTTAATAGACAGCATATGTCTGAATATTGTGTTTTTAAACACCTTTAAAACAAGATCTCTTTCCAAATGACTTGTTAGCAAACTAAGTTTTTAACCAGATTGACTTAGGAAATGAAAAAGTATTTTGTGATCAAGGGGGCAAACTGCTAGAAGACTGAAGAAATGTCTTCAGTGGCCTTCTGACAGCCTTGCTGTTCAAAAAAATCAATGAGATAATAGACAAAGACAATTTTCGTGTGCTTTGAAATGTTTAGAAAGTCCATTTTCCATTTCAAAACTTGGTGGAGTTTGTTTTGTCATTGGTGGTTAAGAAAAATATAGTCACTTGGGCTCTTCAGCACTGTACTGTGTCAAATTTGCCAGTTAGTAATTTGTTAGGAGCAAATAATTAATGCATTACTGTAGTGATAATGAAGTATGTCCAACTGTAAGAACTGAAGCTTCTGATGTTAAATTGGAGCATATGGATTGTAAAGCTCAGGCTTAACACCCTCTAAACACACAATTTTGTTGGTGGTCCTGAGCTGTGGTATTCACAGCAGTTGATTTCACCTGTAGCAAACAATGGTTTCACTGAAGTCAGTAGCAAAGATTTAATTTGTATTTGAATGCCTACGTGGCTTAATATGGGCACAAAGGTCATTTATGGTAATTTTCCTTTTAAAAGGATTATAAAAACTTTGTATTGTAGATGGTTTTCAGGCACTGCTGTTCTGCGATTAAATAGTTCTATTATTAAAAAAGGCCATAAAGGACTGGTGCTTTCTTGTTAACCTGGTTTTTGGTCTAAAATTAAAATGTGTTTCTGAATTGTCAGTTCTGTTTGCAAAATGCTCTCTGTGAACAGATCAAGCTCTCTGATTTTAAAATCCACCAACATTACGTTCAATCCCTGTATAGAGCTGTCAGAAGTTGATGAAGGGCAATGCTAAAAATGCATTTGTATAATAATGGTTTGATTCCTGAACACTGTAATAAAACAAAAGGAATTCCCTGGCATGTATAAGAACAGAGCAGCTGTACTGTGTTAGCCCCAAAGATCTATGTACCTCAATATCTTTCAGCAGACTCCAGTGCTGGAAATCCAGAGGATATTTAAACAAGGGGATATCACAGACGTTAACAGGAGGGAAGTGTGAAGTCCACATTAATGCCCAGCTGCCAGTGTAGGAGGAAACTCTTTTGCATCCCAGGGTAAGCAGCTGGAAAGCTGCCCAGAGGAAAAGGAACTGTGCTGGTTGACAGCAGGCTGAACATGAGCCAGCCTGTGCCCAGGTGCCCAGAAGGCCAAAGGCATCCTGGCTTGTATCAGAAATAGTGTGGCCAGCAGAACCAGGGCAGTGATTGTCCCCCTGTACTAGTCAATGGTGAGGCCACACCTCAAGTATGGTGTTCAGTTTTGGGCCCCACAAAAGACATTGAGGTGCTGGAGCGAGCCTAGAGAAGGGTAACGAATCTGGTGAAGGGTCTGGAGGACAAATCCTGTGAGGAGTGGTTGAGGGAACTGGTGTTGTTTAGCCTGGAGAAAAGGAGGCTCGGGGGGACCTTTCTGCTCTCTACAGCTACCTGAACAGAGATTGTAGCCAGGTGGGGATTGGCCTCTTCTCCCAAATAACAAGGTGAGGGTCAACCTCTTCTCCCAAGTAACAAGTGATGGGGCAAGAGGAGATGGTCTCAGGTTGTGCCAAGGGAGGTTTAGATTGGATGTTAGGAAGAATTTCTTCACATAAATATTTGTCAAGCATTGGAAGAGGCTGTCCAGGAAAGTGGTTGAGTCACCATCTCTGAAGGTATTTAAAAGACATGTAGGTGGGGCACTTGGGAATGTGGTTTAGTGGTGGACTTGGTTGTAGTAAGTTAATGGTTGGACTTGATGGTCTCGGGGGTCTTTTCCAACCTCAATGATTCTAGGATTCTATGCAGCTTTGATTAAAACTGAGATGTTAAAAAGATGTGAGGGAGGAAAATTAGAGAAGGGTCTAATATTTGGCTTTAGAACAGTTAGTGATCCCTCTTAGGTTTAAGTTAATTACATGTTGTTAGGAATAAAAAGGTGCTCTTTTGTTAGTACTTTGTGAATAGATTCTCTCTCTCCTAATCCTGGTAGTTTTGGAAAGGATAGTTAGGAAAATTTGGATAAGGAAACTGAGGGTTGTATTCTTAATCTCAAAATTGTTTTCCGTAAGGACTATGAATATAAGAGATTTTTATTTTATGTATTTTTTAACATGTCAATCCCTGAGTTCTTCCCCTTCTAAAAATGATTTCAACTAAGAACTTAGTAGTACTTTCCATTCTGACACTTACCATCAGCAATTAAGTTAATATAAAATGTAATGTATTCTATGGTTTGTATTACATGGTGCATGGCAATATTCTTATTGTACACTTTATTTTTTTAATCATGTGCTCAGAATTCAAGGATTTGAGCCCATTTAATTATATTCTTCCTTAAAGGGAACTAAGTGACTCAAAACTTTTGCAAAGTTGGGAATTTGCAAAAATTGAGGGCAGAAACCCTCATGGAACTGTCATAGTGCTTTAAATGGACAGTCACACCACAATATACTTTATTTCCTACTTGTCCAATATTTCTTTTTGTATACTGCTTATGACAATGTCTGGCCTTGGTAGGTTTTTTCACTAAGGGCAGCAGTGCAAGAAAACTCTACCTAAAGTCTTTTAGTGTCCAATTCTCCTCCCAGCTTAAGTTCATAACCCCTTGTACTTCCATTTAACACCAGCTCAGATAGCCTGCAGCATCTCTGCTTTCTGTTCCCTTCAGGATTGTGTGTACCTTAATAGAATTTCTTCTTAATCGCCTTCGCTCTCAAAAAAAGCCACAAAATTTCCCTTAGCTTTATAAATAATCAAGTTTTTCACATCCCAGTCTTACAATGTAAAGTTGCTCTCTTTTTATGCTCAGCAACTCTCAACTATTCTTTCTTTGCTGAGGTGATGACTTACTGGTGTTATCCCACTGGCTGAACTGCTTGCTTGTTATGGAGAGCTTTCCTTGACCAATACAGAATTTGTTTTTCCTTTTAACCATGGTGAATCACTGCAACGTGACCAATAATGCATATGATGCTAGAGAAAATGAGACATTGTATTTTGCCATTTTCCTATTGAGTTCTGTGAAAAGAAATTAATTTTGATCTCCTGTTTCTCATCTCTTGCTTCATTATTTTATGATGTTTAGGATGACTTTTAGAACTCACTTTTATCCATTTAGACTCCTAGTTTGTCCCGAGACTTTCTGACCTATATTGCTTTTCACTTTTGTATTGACTCACTCCCCCACCCCATTTTTGTGTCAGCAAAAACTGTCTCACCTTTCTTCACATTTCTTCTGCCAGGTCATCAATACAGAAAGGAGAAATAAAAAGCCCCAAACAAACCCAACAGTGTAAATTCTAATGCTCATGGCATCATCCCACTTATCAACTCCCTACATCCCACAAGTAACCTTTGTGTCAGATATCCAAGCTAGTTCTCTAACCACCTCTAGTGCTGTATTTTCTTGACCTTTATAGGGCAGGCTTTTCTGCAATTCTCTATCAGAAGCATTCTTTAATTCCAATGTGTTTTGTCTGAAAGTTCTCTAGTCAACACTTTTGTTACTTTTACAAAGGAAGAACTGTATAATTTCCCATTCTTGGTATTTGTTTCTAGAATCACTACAGATTTTTTTTCCCACTTGTTCTTTTCTCTTTATCTGCATTTTGCTATGGAATTGCTGTAATAGTCAGATATGACAACAGATTTCATCTTGTCTCATCCTGTACCTGGAAGATTTGGTACTAATCTCTGCTGTTCCATGTTACAGTATCAAGACAAAATTCTTCAACCTATGCTAATATGCCTTAAAGGCACAATTTGGAGGTTGAAAGCCCTTGCATTTTAGTGCCTAACAACACGTCTGGATGGATCATTATTATGCATTAATTTCCCCATGTGTCTTAAATGTTTAGTTATAATTATTATCTGGCATTACATTTTCTGTCAATTTACAGCTTTTGGTCCTTTCTTTCTGTATGAAGTTATTCACAGTGCTGTTTTGAGACAGAACAGCATCTGAAGAATAGTGCTGCATTTTGAGAGAAACATGCTGATTACGTTCTTCAGGATTTTAATAGACAGGTATGCCAGGTACCACATGTCTGTGATTTACTGCAAGATTGCTAAGAATCATTTATTGTATCATCCCTGGCTGGGAAAAGGATGGATCCCTTTAGCTTTTTTAATTATGCCATTCCAATAAAAAGGAATGTATTATCATTGAGTTATTTGTATTTGCGTAGTAAATCTAGGAGGCAAGAAATGAAAGCTTGTGGTACAAAGATTGTTTGTTTCTGTTGGAACAGGTATGTTTATGCTGTATAGTACTTCCAGTGTGTTTTGTGAGCGTTTCTTGACAAAAGTGGATAAATGATACCTTCTAGTGTATAAAAAAAAAACACATGGTGCACTATCTCTGTGGAATAATTCCTCAGATTTTTCTCCTTTCCTTCAATAAATAATTAAGAATCTGACTTGCTGTTGTCTCTAATTTAGTTTAATGAAATCTTTATATAGACCATTTGTGACTTTTTTCCAAATTGCTTATAGACACTCCAAGTGGATATTTTACTTTTGCTCATCACATGAACAAGAGATTTTTATTGAATTTTGTATAGTTTTGATGTCCTCTTCCGCTGCTCAGAGGTGATTTAAATAACCTTGTTAATTGACACAAGGTTATTTATGCAACAAATCACTGACAGAGCAGAAAAAACAAAGTTGTGTTGGACAAGTTGTTTTTTGAAAAAAGGCCTGTTATCTACTTCTTGAATTATTGTCAAATACAGTGGTACATTGCAAAAGTGACACGCAATGGATGTCATCTTTTAACAGCTTTCTTTGCTCATCAATTTTTCATAAGCAGGGTCCAGAGCATTAAAATTTGGACAGGAGAAACTCCAGTAAAAAGGATTGCATTGAGATTCTCTTGGAGGAGGCTTTCCTCTAAAATAATACATTGATATTCAAACTATTCTTTGTTCATTTGACTAATGAGGCTTTTGTTAGTTTCATGTGCTAAAGACAGTGGCTCTTCAACTGCTTATTAAAAAGGTCTGACTGACTGACTTACACATTAATGATAGAGAGGAAAGTCTCCTTTAAAGAGATATGCCTGTGAAGCAGAGACTAGACATCAAATCCTGGTGTTAAAACATTTTCTGAAAAAAAAAATAAAAACCTGTGTGAGGTTCTCTGGTGTGGTGATGGATACAGGTCTTTGAAAAAAAAATAGTGTAAGATCTGCAAGACTGGTTTTTCTTTTTTTTTTTCTTTTTCCCCCCCTTTTCCCCCGCCCCCGTTTGCTGTCACAGCTTCTCTAAAGATATTTCCAAAAGAAGACACAGAAAAGGATTTGATGGAAATGCATCAATAGGCTCAGAGTAGTAAAGCATAATATCAAGAACACTAAAACTTTTTAAATTCTAATAAATGGGGAATTATGGTGGAAACTCAATACTCCCTACACAGTGTGAAGTGGAACAACAATGTAAAAATAGGGATAACATTCCCCCCTCCCTTTTTTTTTTCCCTTAAAGCAGCTTCATTCAGATGATTAATTTCCTAATGTTTCTCAAAAACCTTTTAAGCTATTTGTAGACAAAATGGGCTCCTTAATTAAAGATATTTACAGCTACTGAAGTCTATCCCTCTTTAGAAAGCACGTCTTTGGAAGCTCCAGTGGGTTTTCTGAGAAGACGTGTAATCTGAGATTTCGTTTCCTTAATGAAAATTTAACTTAATTCAGGCATAAAAATTTCAGACCAATTCTACATAAATATATCTTATTTTTTTTACTTTTGCATAACTGGATATTATTGGGTTTTGTCATATTTTTTCTGCTACTTTCATGTTGTATGAAGATAATTCTAACAGCAATGTCTCAGTCTCATAAGTGAAATGATGACCATTCTATAACAATACAAAATACTGATTAAGTAGTAGTCATATAACATTATATATATCTTTTAGCTGCTATTGAAGGGTGTTAAGAATTTTCAGTTACCTGAGAACTGGAGGCTTCATTTCATAAATGGGTCAACTTGCCACTTTCTTTGAGGCTGTTTTGACAAAAGCTGCTTTTATTTGTGATAAGCAATAAAAAGTGGCTGAGTTTAGTAATGCTGCCATTGTAATATTGATTAATGTCTGCTACTATAACATGGATGTTACAGGATCTTTATCCCTTTCTCAATCCTTTTTGGGCAGAACAGGATGTAACAAGCCTGTCAGATTTTTTACCTCAAGTGGTTTCTTGTAACTGTTTTGGTTGTTTTGGATTCACTTTTTGCCTCTATTTCCCTCCAAGAAGTTTCTGGTCTCTGTAGCAAAGTATTCCTTATTGGACATTGGTGCACTCTGGGAAACCCCTAGTTTGTGGCTGTCATATAACAGTCTGTCTGTGAAGCCCATCAGTTTAGTCAAACCTTAGGTAAACTAGTGTTGCACAGAAGAGCAGTTGAGGGTTTCCTATTTTACTAACATATAGGTATTTTCCACCGTTGTGCTCTGAGTGGTGTCAATAAACCCCTTCAAAAAAATTCTGATAACCTCCTTTCATTAAAGTCTCTTGAAGTGCTCCCTCTACATGGAGTCTGAGACTTGATGGAATGCACAGCTTATTTTTTTTTAAGAATGTATTTTTACATATTTTTTTTGATGGCAGGTTTCAATATAAACTTCTAAATATAACCCTGAAAATGTTAAGACACAGGCAGCTAAAATTAAAAGACAATTTCATATAATCTGGTGACATAAAAGATGCTATCTAATTCATTTGTCTCCAATTGTTAACTGGGTCCAAAGTAGTTGCCTTGTGTACCTGTGTCTCATCTCTTTCCATAAGTAGAGAGGCTGCACCACATGGTTCACAGATGACAGATGGATGGCATTGTAAGTTTTATCTTCATGATAACCATATTACCATGTAAATGTAAACTAAATATAAATTAAAAAGAATAGTGTTTAATCTTGAATTTACAAGTACCGCTTCTTCTTTGGAAGTCAGCTGCAAAAGGATTTATATATTTTAAAAAGTGCTGAAGCCTCTGAGTTGGTGTAATCAGCATATTGAAAATGGCAGAGAGGTGGACAAGGTGAGCATGAGCATAAAGGAAGACAATGCACAGAATATATTGCACCTCAAATGAGGTGTCAAGGGTAATCAGACGTATAATTTGATGGGAATCTGTCACACATCTGCATGGTTTACCAAATATAAAAATTCAATTTGTAATAAATAAGCACCATCTTCTAGAATAAACTCTGGAAATCCCTGCAAGCAATATAAAACTACATAATGCATAGTAGCTGTTTTTAAAAACACAAAGAGAGAAAGTTGGATTAACCCTATAGGATACTTTTTTTTTAATAATTCTGCATACACTGAGACATGAGGCGTCTTGCAGTACCCTCTATAGAGCCAAATAATGTAAACAAGATTGATATTGTCAGCTATTGTACCACTTTGGAAGCATGCTGAATGCGAGATGATGTCAATATAAGTGTTGATGTTGTGGGGTACAGAGTATCTTTGGAGATTCCACAAGTTTAACAAGAGCTATGGATGCCCAACAGATGGTTAGCAGCAGCTGCAGTCCTACTGAGAATTTTTTATGTGTGAGTCCTTGATGGTCCTGTTCATTGCCACCATGTACTTCTACATATATAATCTACTGAAGCAATGCAGACTTTCATTGTTCCCTTAATTTCTTGTTTTTATAGTGCTGTAAAGAACTCTGTGCCAGGAACTATACTGAACAAGTCCTCCAAAGGTGTGTACTTTGGGCTTAAGATTGGAATGGCATTTACCTGTTAGTCAGCGATAAAGACCGAATCAAAGATTGAACCTCTAACTGCTCCAAGGACAGGGGCTAGCAAAGGTGCTAGCACTTCAAAGTAATTGTTATGCTCTCATTCTGTGGAGTGTTTTTTGAGGTGGATATTTTGTGCGTGTTTATGTGTAATTCAGGGCTTGAGCATGACACAGAGAGAGAGAGAGAGAAGATGGCCTCAAAGAGTTCTTTTAAGAACCCAAAAGAGCAAAAATTGTTTTGTCTGTTTTATCTTTAAGCATCAGAAAGACTTTAATTAAGATATCCCTGGGTTCATGTGAGTTTGCTAGAGCTCACTCACTGGGAGGGTTTTCTAAGCTCTTGAAACTCAGTTTTAATGATATGTCTTCCAGAGAAAAATCTGAAGAGGAGCACTGAAAAACGCAATATATATTGTATTATCATATTATGTACTGTTACTGTTGTAACCAACCACAACTGATTTATCTGAAAAATAAATATAGGAAATCTAGTAGTCTGTCCAGAGAAATAGGAGACAAGAACATCTCAGTTTTAATTAATAGTTTGGTTCTTCTGTAACCTTGTTAAATTTGCTTAAATCTCCTTGTACTAGGTTTCTTAATCTTCTTGCCAATGATGATTGGAATAACTTTATTTTAAAGCATTCCCATTACCTTTTAATGCTATCATCTTACAAAATGTGAATACAGGAATGAAATCCTTTGTGCCTCTGTCCCTCATCTCTAAAATGGGGGACTATATTTCCTGCTTCGCAGGCTGTCCAGACGTGGAATTTTGAAATGTTTAAGAGGTATTAGATATTATGGTAATGAGGGCAATAGGAAAACTCATTAACTTGTTAATAATTAATTAGCTAATAATTGTGAAGGTAATAATAGAAAATGGAAAGAACTGTGCAATGAAAAGCTCAGAATTACTATTACTAAGAACATGTCTTACTTTAGATGATTGTCGATCTCATTTGTAAAAAAAAGGACAGGACTACAAATGGAGATTGTTTCTCAGGACAGAAAATAATGCAGAATACAAGTACATAGCTTAAGAAGACAGCAGAAAATATATTAGACTGGATGCTGTATTTTGCTCATAAAGGAACACCTCATTTCAGTTAGATTCCTATAAACTATTTATCCTGGTAGGAAACAGGTAGGCAACAGCAATTTTGGATCAAAATACTCCCAGCTACTTTGAAGAAGTTGCATGATTTGTGAAATTATATTTAAATCACGTTCTCTGAAATGACACCCATATAGGTAAATAGATACATTTATCTATTTATTTTTTAATAAACCCCTGTTAAGGTTTTTTGAAATACTAGATTACTGTGTCAATGATTTACTTACATGGATATTATTAATGTTTTCTTCTTAACACAATCATATTAAATTTTAATGACATGGATTGTAATATCTAACTGGTATCTGGAAGCTTGTGGATAGCCCAAAGCTTTTATACAAATTTATATGTATAAAGCTCTCACTGATATACTTTGCCAGTAGATATTGTACCTTGAGTAGTCAGCTCTGCAAATCCCTTCTCACAAAAGATTAAAAACATCCTCCTATTACATCTAGAGACTTCTTTTTGTTATTCAAAGACATGAATATATTTAGAAAAATGTATATGATTTTTAATGCCTTAAACCAGAAAGCTACCTTGATTCCCATTAAAAATTGGAATATTTAATGTTTTTGCTGCTTCTGTGGCACTTTTTTGATATTGTGAAGAAGAACAAAAAAGATTTCTGAGAACATATAAAACAAAAAACTGTGTTTGAAGTATTATAATAAAACAACCTTCTTCTTTTAATGCTAAGTCCCTTTTTAATGAAGATCCTCTGGCAGCTCTTGAATGTATAACTAGTTTATATCATGGGATGAAGCTGTCTGTTCTGATGATTGACATGAGCCCACATTACAATGTGATTCTGAAAATTAGTCCATAGAGGTCCTTTTCAGGTACTACTCAGACTGAGAGCTGCCCTCCAACTACAGTAGAGCCTTTTTAACCCCACTCATTGGTATTCTAATCTGGAAGTGCTGTCCTGCTTTTTAAATAACCCAGGCATTCAGGCTAGTACCCCCCTTGACACATTACTTAGCCAAAGGATTCAAATGAGATTCAAGAAACATGCAGTACAGCACAAAGGGATTGGAATATGCACAATTAATAATCACACAGTTAATTCATTTTTAATGCAAGGAGGTTTTCTGAAATTTCACATTCAAATTTGTAACACAAAGTAGTTGCTGTCTATTCCCATTATGCTGCCAAAATGCTATAATGATAAAAATTTCCTTATTTTTCTCTGTCCGTGTCTGGATATTTGGGTGGGTGGGTGGGTGCATGTATATGCTAAAAAAATAAATCTGAATAACACTGAGATTATAATGCAAACTGATAAATAGTAAAGTGTTCAAATCCAAAGATGACTTAAGTCAACTGTGAGTAAAAAAGTGTAAGACCCATTGCATAAGTCAAAGGAGGGATGACATTTAGCTTATGGTGGCAAATAGCCTGACTATTGCTGATTTGTGTCTGCACCAAAATACAGTTTGATCAGTTTGTGTTTTCTTTGCCCGTCTTGTTGTTTGTTTTCTGTCGGTTCTTGCATGTATTTTTTGGCAGACGATTGCAGCATCTCTTCTGAGTGGTTATACAGTTTTGCCTCTGGGGAAAATTCCCCCATTGACAATGGAGGAAATATGATTTTAGGCACTACCAGCCACATAACTTGAAAACTAAAATGTGTATTTCCCTAAAAACTTATTTTGGAACTTATTTTTTTACTGCATATCATTTTATGGGCTCCTAATGTTCCTTCTGTACTGTATTGTTCAGGGCACATGAGAACTGAATGCAGAAACTTTTTAGAGAATAATAGTTATGCTGAGCAAAGGCCAGTGCTCAAACCCTTCTAAAAAGCTACCCGTAGATTACCAGCCATTGTCCCAGGGATCTGCCAGATAAATACAGCGACTGCACTTTATTGTCAGTAGGAAGCTGACCTTTACCAACAGTTACCATGTTGAAGCACGATTCCCTACTCCTTCCTTTTGTGTGGCCCCTATTGCCCTCTGCTCAAGTTATTCAAGCCTTCTGTTAGTAAATTTTACCCCATGAAGAGTGCCTGAAAAAAATTATGCTTAACTCCTACTTAAACCCTGTTTTAAAGACTTAAGTGGTACATAAGCTTTATGTTCTCACTAACACAGGGATCAACTTCATTCTCTGTGACTGTGTTTAACCAGGGTCTGTTTGAAGAGACGTGTGTAAATGATGTTTTTGCATGTGCCTATTTTTAAAAAGAAGAGCTTGAACTATTTCCTTCCAGCAACTAAATCTACCTAATCGTGCATGAGATACAAACCATTTCCTAAAACATAAAAATGTCTAGAATGTCATGAAAATTGATATTAAGAACAGCCTAGCATACTTGAACCAAATGTCTGAGAAACATAGCCATAGATACTTAAATTAGAATGTGAACCAAAAACTTACTTTGCTAAGTTAGTATCTTTGATTTAAAATATTAATCCATACCAAGGAAAAAGAATTGCCATTTTTGTATTAAAGAGTCTCAAATGTCCCCAAAGTTTTCCATGTCTGCTGTAGTGGTTAGTAGAAGAAATACAGTTAGATAACACATGAAAGGAAACTGGAGATATTGTGCTTTGAACTCCATGCTGGGCATCTATTACCCCAAGCAGCAATTTCTGGGATGTGTGAAAGGAGTCTGTAGCCATAATTATTGGACTGGATAGAAGATGTGTATATATGTGTATTTTCCTGAGCTGAAAACCAGGTGATGTCTGTTCTGCCCTATGCTCATGGAATGGAAATGTCAGAATGGGCTGAAGGCAAGTCCCGGACCTTGTACCAGTCTCGTGGTATACAGTGTGCACTTTGATTGCCCCTGTCTATAGGTTTTCTTCTAACAGACCTTTTGTAAACGTGATGAAAACAGCACTGATTTAAATGCAAACCTGAGTTTACGAGGCAGTTTCTAATTGTGGCTGAATGATTCACTGATTCTGTTATTTGTTTGTAAAATAATTGCTCTGAATTAAATCGGAAGAGCTATTTCTATTTACGTTTTTAAGCACATTTTGTTTGAAATAACTGATATCTTGTCAGACATGGCCAGGAATGCATATTTGCAGAATTTTTGTTACCTGTTAGATTGTGTAAATCAGTATTATGTGCACTTTTTTTCTGAAATGACACTGATAAGTGCTCATAATCGGATACAGTTGAGTGGTTTTGGATAGGGAGATACATCTTAATATAGAAAATTAACATATTTATAGAAGCATCATTATCGATAGTGTCAAGACCACACTGTCAGAATAGTACCTGAGGATCACAGAAGAATGGGATCTTTTTGGACTAAATGCTCAAACATAAAATAGGTTATCCCGAAGTACTTACTTTACATATTACTCACTAGCATTTCATTGTTAATATGCTTTTGGGGGTGGAGGGAAGGAGAAATTAAATTGGGAAGGCACTTGCTAAATAGAAGAGCAGGAGAACAGACAATCTTAAAAAATCATGAGGTGAAGAGTACAAAGAATGTAGTGTTGGGGAAGGGGGATAAGGAAGGAAGTAAAATTTTAGCAGTGAGCAGTCAAGGTCATCATGGAGTAAAGAAGTCAAGAACCTTTAGATGAAATAAACATATTTAAATCTTAAAGGTTTTCTCACTCTCAGTGATGATCAAAAGGTTCCTTGTTATTAAGGCATTCTTTTTACAGCCCTCTCTATTACCCTCAAACAAGAACTAGTATTTCTCTTCAGAAGCACCCTTAGGCAGATAGGTTGTCTTGCTGAGTGTTCACAACATTTTTTCTGTTTTGCTGGTACATTAGCATTATCTTAAATTTGATATGCATTCAGTATGCTATTACAGCTTGCAAAACCTCTGTACAGGCTTGTATATCCAAGCTACCTGTAAGTAATGGGTAATATTTCATTAAATGTGGGTTTTAAGCTTCTAATATTGCACACATGTGACTCCGGATATTCACTGTGACACTGAAGCAATAGTTGCACTTTGTTGTTACAATAAAATCAACCTTATGGGCTGCAAATCCCATCATGATGGCAAAGGGACGCTCTGTTAAACCCCTGTTTTATTGTGTTTCTTTCCAGTTGGGATCATATTCTTCTGTTCTTAGTGTGAAGAACTGCATCACTGACAGGGCAAATTGTTCTACCTTCTCAAAGTACAAAAGCAATAACATCCACAAAAACAATCCCTTACAAGTTAACTTGGGAAAGTTGTACCCTGAAGTGAAAAAGACAAGTCAGGAGTGGTTATGCAGTGCTGTGAACCTCACAAAGATGCTGGTTTTCCTCAGAGGCTGCTACGATCCCAAGCATGGTATTATAAGGTTTGAGAAGGCTTGTGTGGATCAGAGGAGAGTGAGTTGACCGGCATGCCCAGCAGCAACAAGCCAAGTCTGGTTGAGGTGAACCTTCTCATGGCACCTTGGGACCATTCTCCTGTCTGGTGTCACTGTCTCAGCCTGGTCTCCATGTGCAACACTGAAAGCAAGTCCATGATTTGACTTGCACTGTGGTAGGCATTAAACTGCTGCTCCTCTTGCTGTCCCTCTGGGGGGATTGAAGAGTAAGGTGACTTAACTAGAAGAGGGATACTTCTTTTCTGACTTTTACACTAAAATACCCTTTAGCTGGCCTAACATGGAGCTTCTTTCTGTATTGATGCAATCTTCAGTATGTATGAATGCAGGAAGGGAGAAGGGTTCTGAAGAAAGTGGGGTTTGTGGTTTGTGGGGTTTTTTTCTCTTTCTTTTCCCCTTTCACTGAGTAACCTGAGAAAATCCATAAACCTTGGCATAGTAGGATAACACTCAGGCGGACTTGTCTGATTATGCTGTAAACTGTCTTTGTGGATTAAAGTTATAATTGTATTATAAATATAACAGCTTTTCTGGTGTAAAAAATCAAGAAGGCAGATCAAGAGACCATATGGTGTATAATGGAACTGAAATAGTTTTTATTTTGCTGGTGCAGAGGCTAGAAGTAAAGGAACTGTGTTGGTTAAAGTAGATGGTGTAACAGGAAGATGGAGTGAAAAGGCCAAGGACATCTACCTGTTACTACAGCGTTAATTCCTTCACTTGCTGTTGAGTACCACTAACTGGGTGAAACAGTTATTTCCTCAACATGCAGGAGCTAAGGTAGTAGGATGTTTCAGATCTCGGCATGGCAGTAGCTTCTCTCTTTCCTTTAAGTTGCTAAAGAATGATACAGGTAGTTCTAAACTGTTACCCCTCTGAGAGACCATTAAGTTTAGTCTGAAGGAAATACAGCCCAGACTTGATGTTAGCACCCAAGTACCATTTTTTTTCCCCGTCTTTTACCAGGATTTGGCTATTGAAGCTGTCAGCCTACTGCATCTGTTCAGAGTTGTCCTCCTGGTGCCATTTGCCACTGGCTGTAACAGACTTACTCACTGTTGCTTATTTGGCAATGAGGTCTTGAGCACTTTTTGCCTGACAAGCATATGTATGATCAAAAAGGTTCCCCCTCCTCCATGCTCATTTATGTTCACACTATAAATCTGCTTTCTGGCCTTAGAGCTGATCTCATCAGGAGTAAATCCAGACCATCACTTTCAGACAGTTATATTGAGACTGTAACCCCGTGTGTGTATTAGCCTCTCTCTTTTGTGAAGCAAGGTTTAAACGCTACATCAACAGATTTAAATGGACAGTTATTGAAATCAGCAAGATAGTCTTATGTGAGACATCCATAAATTTTCTGGGGAATATTTTTCAAGTGCGTGGCAGTTTTCTGAGACCCAGGTTGCTCTAGCAGGAAATATTTTGGTAGATGAACTGCTACAACTACTATTTGATTAATTTTATTTTATTTTGAATGGTGAAATGGTTACATCTCCAGGATCAACTGGATTGCTTCAGAGTAGGTGCAAACAATTAAGAAGAGATTTTAATTTTATACTACCCCATTAAATTATTGTGTATCTTACAAACAGGATTTGACTGGTTAAATTCCTGGTGCTCTCTTTAAACATTTTGTTGTTCATCAGTACAGTTTAGCATCATACAATTTCTCCTTTCCCTGAAGCAGTCTTAGAGCAGTTTCAAATGCATCTCTCTCTCTCTCTTATGATTGGGAAGTTGTGGTGGGGCTTTAATCCCTGAGTATTCACATCCCTTTTGCACTTCTGTGCCTTTGGTTAAGTAGAGACAGTAACTATGAGTCCCTCAGTGACTAAAATGCCAAACCACACACGACACCCTCTTTGCACTCCCTATTAAAATTTTACAGGTCAAAAATCCAAAACCCACTTAATAAAAATTGTTCTTCATCGTAAGTGACAAGAGAGAGCAGGTCAATCTATGGAATAATGGTGTAGTAATTAGAACCTTTGTAGTTGATAAAGTGTGACTGTTAATCAATGTTTGGCTAATTAATCAATATTTTAATCATTAGACCTTTTAAATTTGTTTTAATGAGCATTTCCTCTAATTCCCTTGATCCTGTTGCTTCCAACACTTCTATTATCTTTGTTAAACAGCGAAGTAAGTGTTCATATACCCAGAATATGCTGAGGTTTTGTAGGGTTTTTGTAGTTTACTGCAGATACATGAGTATTTCTGAATGTAAGCAAATTCAAAGTCTTAAATGAAAAAATATTCTTCAGCATATACCCTGTCCTTGTTTAAGAGCAGTGTTTGAGAGAATGAGCCTTCACAACTTAATGGTGCACTCCATTGATAGATTTTTATATCTTACTAATCTTTTCTTAAGGAAAAAATGCAGATGAGACACAGGCTACTGAATGACAATTACTCATTCCCTGAAAATCCGTCTCTTCCCTCTAAAATCCTTACCCGGGACTATCGAGGTATTTAGAGTTTGCAGAGAGTAACTGCTCCACCATTAGTCCAAAACTATTCTTTTCAGGAATTTGTCTGCCCTTTTCTTCTGGTGTTTACTGACTGCAATTCACAGTATTTCATACATGGTATATGTGATGTACAGCACTTATGGCAGTGGCCATCTGAATGTGATATTTGTCATTTCAACTTTGAATATTCCGGTAAATATTCAAAGTAAATATGGACTGTTTATATCTCTCTCATACAGAATACTCAGAGAGGTTTTTTCCCTTGTCTGTCCTTTCAGAAATCAAAGTGGCATTCTGTTTACCATGGCAGATATCATGAAACTGTTTCTCGTAATAATGGGTATCAGGACTGCCCAGTCCTACATGTACATCTTCTGGCAAGGAGACAGATTTTGCTGAGCTCTACACAGGTTGGCCTGTTACGTTGACTTTGATTTCTTACTGGTCTCTTAAACACTTGCTTTTATTCCCCTTTCCGCTGTTTGTTGATCTTTCCCTCATCCTTGACTAGGTGTCAGTGAGGGACTGGGAAATAACTTGTTCCAGACATGCAGAAATCCGTGGTTACAGAGCTCAGGCTGATCCTCTGCTTTAGCTTAATCCGGAGGTTCTCTAAATCTTTTCTTGCAGGAAATGAGAGATTCATTTCCTCTACAAAAATATAAGTCCCCAACTAATTCTAAATGCTCTGGTGCTTTGGTGGTTTTGTCCTCTGCAGACCTGTAGAGATTTTTGCCATCTCTCTATAACATTATCTCATGAGACCATTTTTTTTTACCAAAAATTTGTGTACTAATTTGATTTTTTTAAAAAATTAATAATGTTAGCATGTTTACTGAGTTTACGTTCCTAGTTAGCAATTATTACTTAGTGTCAAAGTAACTCATCCTCTCCCACTGAGGGCTTGAACTATTGTCTGTGATTTTTTTTTTTGCAACTGAATTTTGAAAATTAACATTTACATTTTTGAGTCATTTCTACAGACTTTACTGTAGCAAATTTCCAGCTACATTCAAAGCCTAATTATGTGCTTCTGGAATACTTCAGTAGAATCCTGACATGTAGATAAAATAAAAGCTGTTTCTTTTAACAGTGATGTGATTTATAAAGCAACATCAGAAAAGCAGTTTGCATACTGCTTTTCAACATGAGTGAAACATCTGAGCACTGTATTGCCAGCTCCTGAGACTATATTCAGTGGGAAAACCTTTAGGGTTTAACTTCAACATTGTTTTTTTATGGATTAGTAGTCTGACCTACTCCTGCCAGCACCAGAAATGAAGGGCTTCATTCTTAACACAACTTCATAGCTTTGCTGAAGTTGGTGCAAATCTCCAGTTGGGTGTATCTGGGTACAGATCTTACGTTTTGTAGGTTGTTACGGGCACTGTGCTGTTGATCGAACGGATTTATTCAGGCAGCTTGATATGATGCAGGATTTAAAGAAAACACTTAAATGAGTAATCTCACCTAAAACTGATATTATAGCACCTGAAGGTGCCACAAATTTTCTATCACATCAGAGAGTTAAGAGGTCTAGTTAATGGGACAGACTTGTTCAAATGAGCCATACATTGATTACTCGCAGTTGCCATGTGGGTTTGGCGGGGAACATGTGTCTGCTTGTACAGAAACATGTAGAGAAAGAAACCTGCTTTGGGGTATTTTATATAGATATTGTACAGTTTTCTCTATTTTCTGATCTGAGTAGTATCATTGCACATGACCCTACAATGTTTTCTCAGAATGAATCTCATTAATTTAATATTTATGTCAATAAACTCATCCTCCTGTCTCATTTACTAAATCAGGGAAATCTCAATTATGGAGAAGAGGCAATCACTGGGGGAAAACACATGTTGGACAAAAATATTATGGGAACTGGAATAAAATAAACTAATTTCTTATCAGAAGGTTATTTTAACAAAAATACAATTGTTATGTATTGCATTCACATAAGTTCTTAAGAAGCCATTAGTAAATTGTTATTTTTATGAAACTATTACACTCAGGAATTTTTTAAATTCATTTTATTTTATTAGATCAGCAGTAATGAACCAAAACCAATGTAATTTATTTTTATTACTACTATAGGTTGAATCATGATGATTTATGCAGCCATATTGAAGCAGTGACTGTAATTACTCTGTTATTGTCAACTATACATTTTTCTGAAATCAGACACTTTAGCCATATATAAACTTCGAAAGTATGTATGCTTGTAATTTTGAGGACATAATGGACAATACAGATAGTTTTTCCTGCAGAGGTTTCATTTTGGTACTCATAAGATACCATCCACCTGGCTCTACATCTTCCTGATTTACTGGCTGAATAGTATTTTTTGACTGAAATGACTTCACTTTCCACATTTCTTATTCACTATCATCTATATCCCACAGAAATAAAGAAAACCAATATAAGGTTTGTTTTTCTTCCTTTCTTTTTTTTTCTTCTCCTAGTTTGTTTCCTTTCAATTTTTTTTTATCCTTTCTCACAGTGAAATGACAATATATGTGGGAAAAAGTGACCAATGGAGATGTGTAAAAAAAGTAACTTGCAGCAAAGTAGTGGATTTTCAGATAATCTGAAAGGGTCTTAAGGAGGAGTATTGTAATTTTAAGGGCAACTTAAAGCAAATATGAAATATATAACTTTTTAGAAATTTTCTAATAGTAATAAACTTAAATTATGACTATTTTTAATTTTACCGCCTGTCTTGCAAGCTTAATTTACTCCACTTTCCCATATATCCTCAATCCACCTTAAACAGAGAATAATGATGTACAGGGCTCAGATTAGAGCATTGTTGAGCCAGAAACTAGAGCTCTAGAAAAAATTTTCCTTATTGGTGAATAGTCTCAAGGCCTAAAACTCAGATGAAGTGTGGCAAGAAACTTTTTTCTGTTTTCTTGGTCTGCCCTAAGACATAGAAATGCTCTTGCCAATGTGAATAATGAGGAAAAACCAACAAAAAAGTCCAACCATAACCCCCCTGCCCCAAAAGCCAAGTATACTGCTCATCTTTCTTGATCCTCGGCATGATGGACATTCACTATGTGCTAGACTCTTAACACAGACAATATCTTCTGATACAATTATGTTTCCAAGATGTGTAGTATTCTTCCCAAAGATATTTTTCAAGAGAAAACTCAGAATATTATCTACATTTTTTTCTGTAAAATCAAAATTCTATTATACATATGATTCATTTGTTCCAAAAGAGCTTCATTCTGCATTGAAATGAAGGAGAAAATAAAGCCCCTTAATTATGCTGGTTTGCTGAACCTTAGGAACAGGCAATTTTCTCTTCAAGTAAAACTTGGAGCAATGATTTCCACAGCATGCAAAATACTTGAAGAATCCCACAGAAAACCAAAAATAACATTTTACTTCCTTTCCCATAACTGATGCAGTTAATGTGTTGATTTGTTTTGTTTGGGTTTCATTTGTTTGTTTGGATTTTTGTTTTGTTTTGCTTTTTTTGTTTGTTTGCTTGGTTTTTTTTTTTTTTAAGTCTTTTGTCTTCCATTGCTGCCTTAGAAAATATCTGGTCAAAGGCTACCAGACTTGACTCTAAAATTTAGGAAAGTTTTGACTCTCTTAATCTTATGTTTAAGTTGTTGCGGGCTTTCTTTCCTACTTACCCATCCTTCTCATCCATGTCCCATTTTCCATGCTCTCATTCTTCAGGATAGGAATAGCATTAAAAAGCCATATAGAACTGTGTGAATGTCCTTAGGTTGATTATTTTTTTTCAGAAATCAGATAGAAAAAGGACATTATGATAAGACAGTTGGATGTTCAGTCTGTCCACAATGTCCAGCAATGAAAAAAAAATACATATAGTGACCCATGGGCACTTTTTTCTCCATGCTGGTTTGCAGAATCAATGAGAGTAAAGAGAAAAAGGACCTACTCTTTACACTTTGCTGAGTATGTCAGTATTCTGATGAATATTGAGGCAGTGGACTCAGTAACTGTATCTGCTCACCTGATCCATGAGCATCTAACAAGGAACCGAAAAAGAAATGTAGAATAATGTCTATTTCTATACTGGGATTCTCGTTCATAGAAATGCTGGCACCTGAAAGCCAAGGCCCAATTTTACAAAGTGATGAGTGCATTCAGCTGAGAGTGCTCTGTGCTGCTCAAGAAACACTGAATATCTTGTGGAATGGGATCTTTGGAAAGACTTGAGTGTGCTTTTGTAAGCATTTGCCTTTCCTCTACAGAGCCCTTAAGAGCAATTTGAAAGACAGATAACAGAATTCTTACAAAGTTCAAATGTAAATCTCTTCAGAATTATGTTCTCTGGGGAGAGTAAACAAATAAACATAGTAAGAACTACAGTAATAATATTGCACTTATAGAGAGCTTTTCTTGAGTCTTACAGAGCTTTTCATCTCAGGATCTCAAAGGACTTTATAGATGGTACTTATCTAACCCTTGTAACACCTTTGTAAAGGTAGCACTTGGGTATCATCTTCATTTTCAGATAAGAAACTAGAAATGGAGACACAAGAGATGTGTGGAAAATAGGACTCAGGTCTCCTAACTTGGTGTAATAACGTAAGAGAGATTATTGTAAATAAATGACATTTGAAAGGTCTTTAAATACCACATAATCTGCAGTTAATGGTAATCTTGTCATTTGATATTTGTGTTTTCTTTGGCATTCTATTTTTCTATTTTGAAGACATTAAAAACATTTTTCTTGTAATTACTGTTGAAGGTTTTTAATTTATTTTTTTTACCCTGGAAAACAGTTGATTTACAGGCAGTCTTAAGGATTTTTTTTATTCTAGTTCACCTTTAATCATATCATAATCCAATGAATTATTAATTAATTGTGTCATATTTGTTGTTCTGTCTGGAGAATAGCCACTTAATATCTGACCTTATTCCTCTAAATTTTGATGGAGAGATAAGTACCAGTAGTAGAAAAGAAGAGAGAAAATAGTTTATTATAATTTTATGTACCAAATCAAAATGTTCTTAATAGTTCTGTTTTATAAAAAAAATGCAAATGCTTTTGCATTTTCCATTACTGCAAAACATGAAATTTACATGCATTATTTATTTCAAGGCCTTTTCATCCTAAAAGGATGCCCATATCACATTTCACTGAAGCCTGATGAAGAAATGCACAACTTTGAGCAGAGCAGTTATGTCAGCATCCTTTTAATGTCTTTTTTAACATCCTATGGCAGTTGTAGTTGCTATTTTTTGAAACAGAAGGAATACTATTCTATAACACGCAAAAAATGGTCCCAAAACCCACTGGAATTCTCATTTTTGTTATTTTGTACTTTGGACAGCACTTCAGGAAGTAAAAATGATATTCTTTTGTTCTCATATATGACTGTGTATGATAATTGTTCCTGAGAGAGTGCAAGTGAGCAAATATGCATTGTCAGTCTGATATAAGCTATACTAAGCACAGCCATTTTAATGAATGAAATATTAATTTATTTCAATTTACTACTAATGTGAGTCTAAGACACAGAATGCAAGTAATATGTTTTAGAAATGCTGGTGTTGCTTTTGTGTTGTTGTAAAATGTGATTAAGTCTTTTTGAAGGAGAGGTGTAGAAGCCGAGTTGATGTGAAAGTTTTTCTCTTTAGATAAGTCAAAGTCTTGTAACATATAAGTTGTAATGCCTGAATTATTTACTGGAGTTTTTATGTTCTTTATATCTTCACCACCTTTGGAAGACTTGGGTCTCAAATGGCTGAGATGCATACTGTGTCATATGCAATATGTATTTTCTCATAGTGTGTTGTAGAATATTATGCTTTTTTGACAAAACCAGGTTGAGACAAAACATACTCAGAAGCATCTCCTGAAAGGGAGGGAGGTTCTTACATAAATCCTGAAAGTTCTGGCATAGAAGAGAAATGAAAGAAACCCAAAAAAATTAGGTTCCAGTGCAGCTCATATGAAGGCTTTCAGATAAGGAGATTTAAAGATCTAGATATTAAGCTGAAAATACTGAAAGTCATTTGGGGTTTTAAAACAGGTTTCCTTTGAAAAAGATAGTCATTAAAGTGGAAAAAACCACCCAAAACATCCCCCCCCCATTTGGGTACAAAAAAAAACCATGCAGAATTTTTAGAAATGCTTGTTTGTAAAGTGTGTATATCTGTACACAGGGAATACCGCAAATTCATGGGCAATTCCAGTACATTAACAACTATTTACATATAAGGCCCACAAAAGTTAGTCTGATGTTACCATCGAATAAGTAGCTCAGATATACTGATCCAGCCTGGGCTCAGTTTCAGATGAACCAGCCCAGGACCTGGTGCTAATTCTGGCAGCACAGAGCTTCTCACATGATACAAAGGCTAAATATTCAGCCAGCTTCTCACTTTGGTGCTGTCTACGCTGAACAACCAAGATGTGATCTAGCTCAAGTATTTCTTTATGAACAGTGGAGACATATTTTTGAATCATAGGAAGTTTTAAACTGTAGTGATACAAGCCATATGGGATTCCTAACTTTGATGAGATCTGATGGATCATTTCACACATGGTCATGCTGAGTTTAAGGCTGAAAGAAAAGACTCAAAGAATCTCTTTTATATAATTATTTCTAAATAACAGTTTGTAAAAAGCATGCACAGACTGGCTAACCATACTTTCTTTGACATTAGATTTTGAAATCTTAACATTCTTCCTTTTGGTGATTTTTGTATTTTCTTTTAATTGTGCGACAGTTTGTTCTGAGGGAATAGCCACTGCTGAGCACTCCGAACATGTTGAGGCAAATAGTGATGCATTGACAAGGAATCTTCAGGTTCCTTTCTGAAAGTCACTGCCAGGTGCTGACATCGACCTAGATAAAATGTAAGCTTCTAGACTGTGCTAGTCAATTATCTAGCATTTTGAAAATTCAAATCTCAAGCTAGGAGATTTCACAGACATGAAATTTGGACCTACAGAAATGTTAAGTGAACTCTCAAGAGTTGTTCATCAGAGGTAGTTTGAAGAATAAACTAATATTTGTGCAGAAAGACAAAGTATTGTTATAAATCAGCAATTAGCAAGAAGGTTTTCATGCTAGGAAAACGGGTAAGAGGTGCCTCAAGTTTCTCTATTAAATTTAATGAGCTGGAAAGATGAAAAGATGGAATAAGTAAAACAAAGACACAAGCAGTAATTGTGGAAAGCTAGTTTTCTTTATTATGGAGTGTTACAGAAAGTTTTCTGTATTGTAGAGTGTGGTTTTTTTCATACCTTTTCCCCATACTTGCCATTCTGCCAGTACTTGGGACTTGAACTAATTGACAGGACCCCACATTTTCCTCAACTCATTGGCTATAAAAATACTACAGAGTTATTTTGTTTTTATGAAATTTAGCACAGAATCACAAAGAAGAGAAAAATGAGACAATATTACCCTACTGAGTCAAAAAAATTATTTTAAAGCAGAAACAGTGACTGATGTGCATTTATGCCAACGCTTGATGTCATTGGTATAAGTGCTTTACTTCTGGATAACTGCATCTTCACTATACAACTAAATATTTTTTTTGTTCATAGGACAGAAAATAAAAGATTAACAGTCTACATGGTGCAGTGTGTCAAATTGCCTTTGATACAGAAACAATGCGTTACCTTGTAGTTTATCCATTGCTTGACTGGGGCTTCAAGCTTGAATATCGTGTTTTTGGACTGTGATGTAGTTCAGAATATGATGCACAGTGGAGGGAAAATTTAGGAGAAAAGTGAGAAAATTGGTCAAACAAAAATTTAAAAGAAAAAGGCATATGTTAAGCTGTGGTATTACCACCCTTCCCCGCCATCACAGCTCATCAAACCAGTGAATTGTGAAAGTCACATGCACATACATCAGCACCTTATCCTGGTGTTTCTATCTCTCTGCAGAAGTTGCAGCATTTTGACATCACCTCCTCATCTAGGATAACCTTCTGTGAGAGTGAAATTCTTCTTAAACCATGTCGTAGTCCTCTAGTAGGGCAAACCCAGGGATCAAGGGAGAGCTCCCTTGGGTCACAGGACCTGTGTTGTGATAGGGAAAACTGGCTCAGCTGTTGGATTCCTTTCATATTTCTGCATCTGAATCGCTTACAAACACACACTACACATCAGCAACAATGTAGGATAATGCAAGGAGAATTTTACCCCAAATTCCCTTTTTCCAATATGCCCTCTACCTGATTTTGTATATGTTGCTGATGAGGATTATTGCAGGATTTATTTTAAAGTACTGTTTTCTTTCTGAGAGTGCAGATTATCTGAGGTCAGTTTGTATGTGGAATTAGAGCAACTGACAAATTCATTTCTTTCTTCTCTAAAACCATCTACCTGTTCCTTTAGATCCTCAGAAGAAAAAAAAAAGGCAGACAAATAAATCCTGTATTTTCTCATCTGATCAGCCTCTATCCTGTAAGATTTAGGAAAAAGGAAGAGATTACTGGGTTTATTTTTAATTTAAAGGTATTTGGAGTTTGGTGAGTGTGAGGATGTCTGTCCTACTTGGATATACATATTCAAGAAATAGATAATGGGCCAGATCCCCAGTGTGAAGTCAAAAGATGTTACATCTGTTAATGTAGACTAGGTAAGGATTTGGCAGACAAATATATGAGTATACAAGTGCCACAGCTCACCGGGTGTTATTACAAAAAGTCTGTCTCTTGCTGGCATTGACTTTCAAAAACAAGCTGTGCTTAGCACCTCTGAGTTTATAAAGATCACACAGCAACCTACATGGTATCAAAGCTTCAGGAACAAATAAATAAGCAGCTTATCTCTCAAGGTCTTTCCCCCTGATTTTATTCTAGGTGACAATAGAACCAAAGTTGCAAAGCAGTATAAGATCTTCAGCTCAAATATATGTTGTATGTTTTTTCACATTGTCTGTATCTGTTGTTGGATTATTTTCCTTAAAAAATTGTAATATTAGGAGGTTTTAAATCTGTCAGAGCTTTGAAATTAATTCTCACTTTTGTTCTACATGTAATATTTTGTTCATCACGCAATATTTTTCACACGTCTCCTTCAGGAGAAATGACCCTCCATTGCCACATGCACATTTAAAAAAAAAAATGTCAGTTTTATGAATCTCTCTGTGCTGTAGTCTTTGCAGAGCTAGCTGTGTCCTCACAGAGAAAATTCAGGGAAGCTGTACTGTGTTTTAACCTTTGAAGCAGATACCCTGAATGAGTGAAAAAACCAAGTAATTTCACTCATCCCTTGAGAAACATAATGAAAACCTTAAGGCAAGGATTTACCCACTGTCTGAGATAGGTGTGTAAAATTTCACACAGCAAAGATGACAAAAAAATAAGATTTCATAACTACTTTTCTACTGTTGTTCTTCATCAGCTGTGAAACAATAACAGTCATGTTCTTGCTCTAATTTTCTCACTCCAGTAAAATCCATCTGTAAAACTGATGGGAATGACTGAGCAGAAACAACAGGCAGCCAGGGCTTTTCAGCAGGAGGGAATCATTATAAGTAGGAATCACACAAAGTAATATAAGCAAAAAAGCTACCTTGCCCTGGCTTTTAATTCAGCCCCCACTACCCAGTATCAGAGTCCTCCCATTCAGCAACTAGCCCTTCAAGAAATCTTTCTCATTGTGAATGGTGGAGTAGGTTGTGCCTTTATTTCCTGTCATGTGATACCAGACACTCCCCATGTAAAGGCATGTGCCTGGAATGGTTTACATTGAAAAAACTACTTAGAAAATCTCTTTTTTTTCCCATTTAATTAATTTTTGTTCTATGATCAAGTGCCAAATCTGAAAGAAGAAACTGATGACCTGTATTTAGACTGTTAGTGATGTGGTTTGGTCTTAGTTAAGCATGAGCCAAAATGTCTTTTTGTTTTTCTTTTGATTTCCTGCTGGCCTATGTCATCTTTTACCCCCCTGTATCTCAAGCAGTTTGGTAGATTTCTGAAGTGGCAGGGGCTGCTCCTGCTCCGGCAGCATCCATTAGATGGCTGTAGTGGGAGGTCTCACAGGAGCCACCACTGTCAGGTTGTTCCCACTTCTTAGCTCAGCACATAATCAAATGGTGTGTAGCCACACACTGACTGTGTGCCACATATTTCCTCCTGCCATGTCATTACTCATTAGTGTCTGGAATTGCTGCCACTGGCTTCCACAAATGAATGCAAGAGCCCTAGGTGAGTTAAAACAAATAAAGTCTCTGGCTGGTCCCCCTAATGTACTATTGCCTGCTACATGAGGGGGGAAGGAATCTGTCGTTACCTTGGACAGATTAGAGGACCTACAGTAACTCACCTGAAGTAGGCCACTTATCGTCCTGTCCCTCGGCTGAGTCAAACCTTACATATGTTCACCAGATGGTGGATTCCCATAATTATTATTCTGCAGGCTCCAACAACATGAGGAGAATGAAGAGCTTCTCAGCCTGTATAGGCTCCCCTTCATCAAATCTACTCACATGTGAATTGAAATACATAAGCACAAAGGGGTACCTAAAAATTTGAAATGTAGTAGAGTAGCCCAATACTAATAATGTGTTATCATTACTCTTATTGCCAAGCATTGCATTTATTATATCAGAGCCTCTCAAAGACCACAGCATCATTCATAAATGAAAACCACTGCATCTCTGATAATTAGGGCTGCCTGACCAAAACATAGACTTAACAGGCACTTTCTCCTTTTCCATACCACTCCACACCTGATCAATCCATAGATTAGCGTTAAATGTGTTAAAATTAAGGTTAAAATGTGATTTATGATACCACAGAGTGTTCAGCTTGTCTCAAATTGCAAATTTAAGAAAAATTAACAATATATCAAACTTTAGGATGAACCCTCTGTATGACCTTGAGGGTTGATACTGGCGCTGGCAGAGTTTAATGTCTGCGTTAGTGACCTAGATGATGAGTGAAACTCAGCCCCAGCAAATTTGCAGAAGACACTGACTGAGGGGTAGGGGTTGATAATCCCATCTGGTGAAGCTTCAGTTGAGTAGAACCGAGGGACTGTGAGGCCGGTCTGACAGAAACCTGAAAACCTTTGACAGTTCCACACTTGAAGAGTAATATCTCCACGCATCATTACAGACCAAAAACCAACTGAATGCATAACATCCTTGGGAATGTGATGGATACCAACACTGTGGGCTTATAGGAAGTTATGTAAGTTGCACCCTTGCCTGCATTAGGAGAATTATGGCTAGTAGATGGAGATTATTATCACCCTCTGCCAGGCACAGGTTGGGCATTACCTGGCATACTGTATCTGGTTTTGGGCTGTCCTTGTGCAAGAAGGGTATTGAGAAAATAGAGATGATCCAGCAGAGGACCCACAAGGAGCAAAGGAGCTCTTGTACTTGACCTGAGATGAGAGGTTGAGGGGGCTGAGCTTCTTTAGGCTGGCAAAGAAGGAACTGAGAGGAAAAGTAGAAGTATCCTACAGCTGGGGACAGAACTATTCTCCATAATAACATAGATGGTTAAAGAAGGAAGACTTGCTTGAAACTTTCACTAGAGTGGGTATCAAAGTGCTATTCCTGGTTATGCAGAGAGGCTGAGGAATTTCCATTTGTGGAGGTTTTAAAAACTTGTCTTGTTCTGGTGTGACACACTGCTGGGAAAGCTAAGAGAGAAAGTGGTCTGTAAATTTGAGAATTGTCTGGAAAAATCCAGTCTGTGAAGAAAACATTACAAAGGTAACTTGTGGATAGCAGGCATTTTGTAAAGAATGCTAGAAAGTTCTTTAAAGTCTGTAGGAATTTCTCACTGAAGCTAATTAAAACTTCTCATTGAAATACAAAGAAAACTCCCCAAAAAAACCTCTGAAAAAATTGTTCATTTCTTTCTCTATTCTATCGTATCTCAAATACTGGAACTTTTAGCATTTCCAGCTGCAGATCTTTTACTTTTGGAACTTCTTGGAGTACAATTTTAAAGCTTTCTGATGGTTTTTTTTTTGCTATTCCAACTGTTGAAAAGCAGTCTGATCTCTTAAACCTGCCAATACAAGTTAAAGAGTGCTGTAGTATTAGTCTCATGGGACCTCACAGGAAAAGGGATGGAAAACTCATCCTTGAAGTTCAGCAATCAGAAATGTGCAACTACATCGAATTTTATAGTTCTGATTACTTGAAGTGGTTTTACTATATTCTTAACTTTCATTGCAGAGATATTAAAACCACCTTGTACAGGTGTGGCAATACCTCACTTTCCTGGAGGGTAATAAATATCGTGTTAATCAGTGGTCAGTCTCTTTGTGATATGGCAGAGCCACACTGTTATGACAAATGGCTTTAAACAAGTTCAGTGCTGTAATTATGGAAAAGGTTACATTGTTCTACAATTATCCTTTTAATCAATCTTGCAGGATAATCATCCTGCCGAAAAATCTGTTTCTCAATACCAATTTCATTATCTAGGTGATTCTCATCACTAATCATTAGAGTGTGATTCACTACATTCTTAACAACTCCTGTTTTAACTTTAAATGGGTGATTAGACTCAATATACAGGATATTACCTGTACTATCGTCTTTGTAATACATTCTCCTTCCCAACTGTCAGACCATCTCTTCACTAATAAATGTAAAAAAGCATTTCTTATTAACATCCTTTACCATAGTAAATCATATTCAAATGAACATTACTAATGAAACAGAATGAGGGAGAACAGTTCTTTCCCTGATGCTTCATCTTTCCAAACATTGCATGGGAAGGCACAGGGCAAGACTGGGAACCTCCAGGCTGTTCTGGAAGGTCGACGTGTGTGAAGTAAGATGTGAGAAGGCAGTAGTTACTCTAGACTTTTGTATTTCCACAGATTCCTTATCCGTTCAACCACAGAGACAAGAAAGGTTTTTACATAGAAATAGGACTGCCTTTTGTTCTGTTGTGAGAGCTGGCCAAAAACTGAGAGTTGTCACAAGTCCCTGTTTGAGACCTGAGGGTTAGGGACTCTTGCTGCAGGTGTTACTTGTACCAACGATTCAGTTTCTGGCTTATGTTTGGATCTCTGTAAATTGTCTACAGTATTGGGCTACCTCTTGGCTTACGAGTGCTCCAGTATCTATATTAAACAAAAGTAAGAAAATTATATTAGTAGTTTAATTTTTTAAAGATAATCTTTTACATTTTCTTTGTTTAATAATGAGGTCTCTATTATCGTAATATGCCAAAGAAATACTTCCTCAGCTAAGCTTCTGCAGCAGTTTCCAATGGAACTCACCTACTGAGGTGAACTCACCTAGAAAGGGAATGCAACTTTTCCTTTATGAAAAACCTGGTCTTAATTACTTGAGAAGATGGGAATTCTTCCAGTTTAAAAGACAGCATAGTGAAAGTAACATATGAACAGTAAATATTTTCTGTGGAATGCTTTATGGTATACAGCTTTTCAAGAGCTTCGATATTTCCCTGTGAAAAGTAACTAGAATTGGTTTGTTTAATTATATTGCTTAATTGCGAAATTCCAGTTTCCTGGTAAACTCTCCAGTCCTGACTATTTTATGCGGACAGAAGTTCAGTCCTATCCAAAACCTGTTTAACTCTGACCATGACAAGGCCCCTGTTGTGAGGGTAAACTGACTTTGGAGATGATTGCTTCTTGACACTCTGCCTGCCACTTCTGTGTGTAGATTTATGTACTATACATTTTCATTGAGCATTTAACCCTGAATCTTTATATGAGCCTGCCATAAAGCACATGCCTATCATCCAGGAAATGCTTGGCAATGCTTTTCCTAGACAGGAATTATTTTAACATGAAGAAGAATTAATTGTACTGAATTTCTAATATCCTGGGAAATAATTTCTGCCAGCTGTAAAAAGAGGTTCAATTAATCTGCAGTTATTAATTTTTTTATTCACTTGAAATAATTCATTAGTATGTTTGGACTAACTTTTTCATGTTTTTTTTTTCTTTTTTTTCTTTTTGCTACCATCATGGTGATCTACAGAATAAAAATATGAAAAATAATATATCAGAAATGATGTGTAGTCAAGCAATTCTTACAGATGTTCATTGGAAATATGCTTGCTACCTGTGAGAATAAACAATGAGTGTATGTTTTCATTTAAAGCTGGACTCTGCCCAGTTGCTACTAATACAGACAAAGGTTTGTGGAGAAAGGAAAAAACACTCTGTCACAATGACTTATACAAGCTTAAGGAGCAGACTTCCTAAACCAAGACTTATCACTTCAGGGTTATTTCCATGTGACCTGTGGAGGATGCCTATGAATAGCAGGAGAAGACATGCAGTTTTCTCTGCTGTAGGGCTCAGCCTCTTGGTGCAAGACTAGAAGGCAGTCCTGGGTGTTGTGAAGTAATCATTAAGTTACACGCTTGTCATTTCTTGTACATTCACTCAGAACTAATGCACATCACTTTTTCCAATTATAATCATTCCACCATTTAACAAGCACAAAAGGCCTTAGATTCCAATTTGCCACTGATGCTTCACTCTCACTTGCTTATTTCTTGGCATTTAGGTCAGGCTAGGTTGTGCACAGCTCCAATAATGGGGTATATTCACCCTTCATACAGCAAACGTACAAATGATGAAGGCTAGAACAGCTGGTCTCACAATGTGAGAGCAGATCATTTTCACTGGTATGGTAATTTCTCTATTCATAGTTTTCCTTTCAGTTATTGCAAATACATTTTATCTTTTTGGTTTGCTTATTGCCAAAGCCAAACAGAAAACATGCAATATATATCGAAGATACAGTCCTCTCCACACTTCCTTACTGGCTAAATCAAAGTTACTCTAGTAAGCATGTCACGTTTTGTTTAGCTTTTCAAACTTTTCCATAGTTAAAACCAAACACTACCACCCCTCCACAACCCCTCAAAAAAACAAAACCAAAAAACAAAAAAAACCCTCAACCACCCACAAAACCCTACAAAAGCAAAATACCAAATCACAGCTGCTGAAATCCCTCGTCTTTAATCATAGTTAGCCTTTCACTAATGACAGGTAACTGGAATGTGGAATCAACCCTTTGACGTGTTAATAAACAAGCTTTGGCTACACAGTACACAGGAATTAGGTCTAGCAGGGAATGTAATGCTTTTACTCTTCTCTCTGCTGAAAATCACCTATTTCTGCTGGAGTGCTTTACAAGATTTGAGCTCAAATTTGGTGTTTCTATGAGAGTATTCCATAGGAAATGGAGGCAAGGCTATCTGCTCTCCTTTTTCCCCAGTATAGTCCTGCCCTTGCCTTCTGTGTATGCAGGCATCAGAGACCAGTTCAGGCAGCAGATTTGTTGGTGGTGGAATAGCCCGTCTTGGCCCAGTAATGAACCTGGACTTGAAGCTGCTGTTTTTGAGGAGTGATGCTGTCTGCTTGCCCATTCACAAATTTTAGGGAGAGAGAGGCAGTGCAAAGAACTTCAACTCTTGAAGGTACATTGTTGCTGACAGACCTCTCTGTCCAATGCCAGGAGGAGATGTGTGGCCCCAATTTTGTCCTGTATTAAAAAGAACAATTTCACTTATCACTTTTTAACAAATTCATGATGAATGAAAGTACAGAACACAAACTGAATAACGCGCAGCCAAAGTGAAACTTTGGACAGCAAATTACAGTTGCTGCCTCTGCTCTAGTACATGTCAGGACATGAACCAGTTTTGTGGCATTTCAACAGTTTTTAGAAGTCAGAATAAGCTGGTTCAGCCTTTGTCTGTGGTGGTAGCGGTGACATCAGAACAGCTGCAATTGTTCAGTCATTTGGGATCTTCCTTTGATGGATCCCCATGGGTACGATCTTCGCTCAAATCTGGCCCTGCTGGTAACAGGGTACAAAGCAGTTGTGCAGAATAAATTCTTAGAAATTTGGAGTTTTTTAAATTACATTTGGATGATGCGACAACGCTTCCAGCTGACCTAGAAGCTGCACATTTTTCCTGCATAATGATGACAAGTGTTTTCAGGAAGGCCACCAGCTACTCTTTGGGCTCCTTTTTACAATAGAAAATAAATATCATATTTTTTTTAATTAAACCTTGCATTATCCCTTTAAATATTAAAAGAAAAAAGTACCAAATTAAAATTAAAATTTTTATAGAGTTCCAGTTAGTGAGGCTACACTAATTTTTTCTCAATAAAATTATAAACTTTCTGTGATTGCTATTCTGGAACAAGTAATTAAGAAAGGAACAGGTGCTGCTTGAAAACTGTGTGACTCAGATGCACAAGACATCCTCGTCTGAAACTCCCTCTGTCAGGTCTCTGTTTTCCCAATGTCTTAGTGGAATCTCATAAATTAAGTTGTTTCTCTCCAAGGGAAGTCATTTAATGACTAAATATACTCTGAAATATGTAATGTATCTTTAAGCTTAATTAATATTTCTTATACTTGTTTACATTCTGCTTCACAATATCCTTTCACAATTTGCTTTCTCAGAGCTAGGAGGCTCTGAGAAAATACTTGTATGAGCTATAGAGTGCACAAACTTTTCTCTCCAACTTAATTTTAAGACATAATTGAGTTGTTATCCACACAGTATTTTTCTCCCCGATTGCAAGAAATGCCAGTCTGTCTCTGTAGATAATAAATGATGGAGATGCAAACTCTGTAATAGAATTTCCCATGTACCTCACACAGCTTGAAAGTCGAGAATCCTCTAGATAATATGTGATTGCTTCACATGCAGTGCTGCACACTCCCCTAAGCTTTGCCCACTACCAAGTAAAAGACCACACAAGTATGATTTTTTTTTTCCTGTCTGAATTACCGGTATAATCTGTTTGAATTCAACTTGCAATTCATGCTAAGACAATTTAAGGAAATACTACAAAATAAGCAGAGTTTGGGTTTTCCCCCCCTTCTTTCCCCCTCTCCCCTGCTGCTATAAGAGCATTTGCTGATAGAATCACTATATTTACTGCTACATTTGAAAGGTATGTAGGTACCTAACTCCCTGTGAATTCAACATATCAAATATAAATCAGCGTTACTTTTTATTAGCATGCTAACTAATAATTATCAGCCCAGTAATGTTGCTTCTACTTCCTGCAAAACAATTATATTTTGTTAAAATATTTGGAATTTGTAATGAGGTTTTTCTCTTTCGAGAATTCCTATCACAGATCTTCTTTCACATAGGAAAATCTTTGTGTATTATTTTTTGATAAATTGACTTCTTTTGATGCTTCTAGTTGTCATTTACTTTTAATTCTTTTTGTTAACATCTAATATGAAGTAGATAATTTTGCAGCCACAGTTCTGCTCAGTAATATTTTTATAGTAGTAAAAATTCTGAAGCTATGCTAGTATATATATTGCAAAAGAGTTCACACTGTTTTGTTGCTATTTTTTATATTATCTTACTTTGAATTTTCATTCACATTTAAAAATACTTTCTAAATTTTGATTGCAAGTTAGAAAAACACAGGGAGTAGATAAAAATCACAATTACTTTATTTAATTCTAATATATAGATAAAATAATTAGGTAACAATTGATTCCCTATCTATTTTACCTTTGCTGTTTGTACTATTCTGGAAAAGAGGAAGCCTAGGGGATATATGTACTAAGTTTTTCACATGAGCAAGTCACACTAACACTGAAATCAGTAAGAAGTTCACTTTTTCCAACAAAAATTAGATTTAGTTATATAACAAGAATTATATAAATTCTATGTATTTCGGGTATACAGTGATACTTTACAGTTTATATTTAATTAAGTGAAATGTTCTATGTCTGTAATCTAGTCATGCGTAACCTCCTATTATGAATAAAAGATCTATAGGATATTTCATTTGATAAAGGGCCAGAACCTTAGTTTTAGGTGTTGTGACAATTTATTCAAGCAACACTGTTCTGGCAGATATTGTTTCACTACTGTCTTTGAAGATAAAAATGTTTTGTACTTTCTAACCAACATCACTTTTCACAGAGGCCTTTCTTTGGAGATTTCCCATCATGTATTAAATTGATCTGATGCAATTCTTTTAGTGAGTTAACTGTGAACAGAGCAGAATCCTTTTATCTAAGATCGCAGACATATTTTGTCTCTAATGTCTCAGTATTTAGTAATGAACAAACTGATTCAGATAAAAATCTCCATCAGTAATACTTATAGAGACTTAAACATGAACACGAATTTTGAAAAGTCTGACAAGTTTTTAAAACATACATCACAAGCATGGAGTCAAGAACCAAAATTCTAAAATACAATAATTGAAACAAAACAATACCATATATTTGCCAAAACCACTTATGCAGAGGGACTTATTTTCCTGTGAAATGGCTAAATTACAGTTGTCATTCTTCAGATGCATAGAGAAGAGATTTTTCACGTGCTGGTTAATACTACTGCATCCAGTCAGAGCACAAATTTGCTGTTCATTAAGTCTGAATCTGGAAGTTTGGAGATTTTCTGATTACTCTGATACATTATCAAAAATAGTACTTGTACAGTTTTTATATGATTGGTATCTTTTTTTTTTTTGCTTCCATTTAGACTTTCTAGTCAGATTCACCATGCAGTGACAGAATTATTGATATGAAGAAAAACCCACAAGTTTTGTTGATTTACCGTATCTTTATCTTGTGTGTATGTGCACACCAACTTATGCTTTAGGTCACGTGATTTTAAGCAGCTTCTTTGTACTTTTCCCTGGTCAAGTTTAAGAAAGGTAGTGTCATACTGTTCTTAGTCTTCCCTTAAATCCTGTCTGGTTCCAATATGACATTGGTGGCCTCTTTTGTTGGTTGATATTAATAATTAACAAAACTTTGCCTAACATTTAGGTCACATAAAATGCTACTTTACACTGTGCAATATTCATTCTTCCTTCAAATTCTTCCTCTTCTGATTGTTCCTGGCAATTAGTATTCATTTCTCCCAGTAGTGTTGGGTAGTGTTATTCAGCTTCTTTTACATTCTGGCTTGGTGGGTGGGGAGATTTCAGAAAATCTCGTAGCACTTTACAGTACACTACTACCATTTATTGCTTTTCTTCCTGACATTTTTTTGGGTGAGGTGGAAGGTAGAACATAATCTTTTCTCAGACAGTGCTAGGGAGACAGGGAGGTGTAAAAACCCCTGCAAAGACTTCTGGAGTTTCTGTTGGTATTGGAAGTGAGGGACAACTTTTCCCAAAGCAAAGACAAGGAGACAGGACCTGTGAGAGGTTCATTTGCTTCTCAGTCTCTCTGGTACTGAGTCTTTAAGCAGCCAGTCAACTGGATTCTCCACTGAACCTTCAAATCTGGAAAGCTCTTCTAATAATTTGTTGAGATGTGAGTTTCTTGGATGAATACCCCTAGCCATATGGCATTGAATTAACACAGATTTTCACTGAATTAACACAGATTTTCAAATTTAATATGTTCTGGTACCAGCAAAGTCAGCAAAAGTGTTACAAGCATTGTTAGCAAAGTGGAAAGCCCAAGTGTTTAACATACAAACTTCTTCAAGGATTTATAAATTTCTGCAATGAATGCTGATTCTTAAACAAAACAAGTGGTATTATTTGGTTTTATCACTGTAGTTTCCCTAATGTGTCTTCTGTCACATAATAGAAGAAAACTCTCTCTGTGTTGCTCTGTTTCTTATTTAGATCAGGCTGGGGAAGCCCTCAGGAGATTGTCTAGTCTGCTTGATGTAGGAGCAATATCAGCTGTGGGGCTTCAGTCAGTTGGGCTGTGAAACTCCGCAAAGAAAGACATTGCACAACTTCTCTGTGAAATCTGTTCCAGTCCCCAACTATCCTTTCTAAGGGTTTTTATTTTCATTATTTCTGGTTTCTTGATTTAATCCATGACACTTGATTCTCCTCCTCCTGCATCACCTTCAGTGAGAAGCCTGGCTCCAGAACCAGGTAACCTCCCCACTGACACAGGGGGATGCTGTGAGGTTCTCCAAAGCCACCTCCTCTCCAGGCTGAACAAGTTGAACAAGTGAGGCCATGTGCACCAAGTCCTGTGCTGGTGACCTGTGCTGGAATCCCTCAAATTCACCAACAAAGATGTTGGTGACTCTGGAGAGTCAGCGGATTGCTGAATGGATTGCTCAGGTGTACCTTAACAAGTACCCAGGAAAGGGGAGGAATTGTTGTCCTCAACCTGCTAGCTGAGCTCATGGTGGCAACAGTTCAGTATGCTGCTTGCTTAGGAAATGAAAAGACATAGTTTCAGCTCCTTGATACCATCAAGGTTCTTATTCAAGACTGGTGTTTCAGGGCCCTGATTTAGTGATGTGATTTATCTGAGTGAAATAACTGGACATTTCAAGAGATCTGTTGATGTAAGTGGAAATTTTTTCCATGACCTTCAGTGGTTTTTAATTCTTATCTTTATTCTTAATCTATTTATCTATTCTTAATCTATTTTTGGTAGGAATTTTTGTTTATATTAACTGACTCCTTATTTATATGGACAAACAGATACAACTCAGAGCTTAAAAAATGACTGCACTTTTCTTAAATGTATAAAGTTACATCAGGTACTCTACCTGTTTCATGTGATCAAACATGGTTGTTACATCTTTTGGTGAGATATATCTTTGTTCTGTATTATGATATCAGTTTAAAGGTGTCACTTCCCTTGAGGAATGAGCAATTATCTGTAGGTAACTCAAATTTTCTTGCTACCATTATGACAAAAATCCAGCAGCAAATCTTTGGTCACTGGCACATGATCTTGTGTTTCCTGACAGATTGTGCCTCTGTGCTGCGCTGTGCCTTTACAGTTTTAAATAAGATTCTGACATCTGCATCATTGTGCTGTGTCGTATTTTCATAGGTAATTCTTTTTCTTAATTTGAAGACACAATTTTTCATCAAATGACAAGCATACATGATGGCTCTCCCTTTTAACTGAGGTACTAAAGACTATTTCAATTTGACTACAGCAGTGTTCTGCCAAATGGTTACTCTAAGTTATATTGTGCACGTTACCCACCAGAAAGCACACAGTTGATAAGAGTGCACTGTCAACTACACTGCACATTGATATGGAGGTTATTTGATTTGAAATTGGATTCTAGCCTTCCTTGATCTGCTGTATAAATGGAGATGCATGTGTTGAGGAAATTCTCATGAAGTTTATGAAGAATGTGGTGTACTTTTTTTTCCTTTTTTTTTTTTTCTTTTTTCTTTCTTGGAATTTGACTTTTACTTTGTTAAGACTTCAGTTACAGGCCTGACAAATATTTAGAGATAAAGTATAAGGTTTTTTTTTAACAGAAAGAAAACTTGCAAAAATTATTCATTGCATGGTTTTCTGCTCTGATATTAGTCAGGTGTAGGTTGCACACTTTTGTAGCAGGGTGCCTTTTTGACCCTTCTTTAAACATTTAAGATTTAGTTCAGTAGTTCATCCAATTGATGAGACATGTTTCTTAAGTACAGCGCCTACAAAAGTACTCTAAATATATAATATTCTCTGAGAGACATGTCAGTCATTGTCAAGATGAAAATAGCTTAAATGCTAAGTTCCTTGTAAACTGTGTCCTTGTCTTAGGGCCTATTCATAAAGCAGTGATTTACTGGATGTGTGACACTTAAAAAAGGCTTGAAAAATAGATGGAGGTACACAATTGCATTACATGGCAGATGGAACTGTAGATATTATGATGCGGGAGGAAAGAACTTGCTGTGCAACTTGCATGCATATCACCAGCATGTGCATGGCCCTAAGGGCAGCACACAGAACTTCACAGAAAACATATTAAATGGGCATGGGGGAAGCATCCTTTGACCTACATAAAAGAGCCTTTGTGTAGATCTCATGAGCAAAAGTTCATATTTTCAAACAGATAAAGATGTGGAGCCTCTTTGGAATCAAAGGTAGATTGGCAACACTTTTCAGGAAATGGCAAAATCACTATAAGTTGTGTTTGGTATTCACTCTATTGGTATTCATCATTGTGAAAGGTTTTGGCATCAAGGAGGTTGTAATATATGATCCTACATGAATCCTGTCATAATTTACTATTAATTGATGTTCACCTGTTGTAAAGTGCTGCTACTAACTTAAAGGGAAGCAGAATGAAGAAGGAAAACAGTGCCCTGACAAGTCATTTGCAGCCTGACTGCGTGATGGATTCAGAGACAACTGTGAAGTGATTAGCTCAAGACTCTGAATTTGCCGAGGAGTGGGGATCACTATGCAGGCAGGGCATGGGATATGTAGTGCAAAATTTGGCAAGTGATTCAAAATTAGCTGGAGCATTTATGAAGTTCTTTTCTGAGTTATTGTACCACGTCCATCTTTGACAATGAGCAAAAATTTGGCTTTTGGAAAGGGTGTTGTGAAATTTGCCAGATAGGTTGGTCTGAACCTGAAATACCCTTTATTTATTTTGAGGATTAGAAAGAGAGTTGTCACCAATAGAAAGCACCTGTTGGATTTGTTAAGAGCAATGGAAACCCTTTAATATTTTACTGTGTAGTGCTAAATGTATTATAAAATTTTTGTTTTGCTAGAAAATCTGAGGCGATAGGGCATGAATAAAATTATTTACACAAAAGCATTTTCTGCATGTCTGCAATTCAAGAATTCTTGATCTCTATTGTGCTGCTGTATTAAAATACATTCATTAGGTATGTTAGAATAGCAGGAATTACACTTCAGTTTCATCTAAAATGTTTCCCTGCTGTGCATTGTTTTGCTGTGCTGGCCGAATTGTTTTATTTCCTACACAAAATTGAAACTTCTGAGTTAGTGCTTCCATGTTAACAGATGGAAATAATCCTTGAGTGGGGAAGCTTGTTAAAAGTTTTCTCACAATGATATAAAATAATACAATAAGCAATTGCCCACTCATGTATTTCACTTATTCTGCTAACCATCAAGAATTTTTCACTGTTGAGGGTTTTTTTCCTGATTTGCACATACCTGTTTGAAAAATTCATGCACTTCCCTCTAAGTAATCTGTCTCCTATTATGATTTTATAACAGTAGCATGTATAGGCCATGGACTCTTTTGAGTTAAGCACTTTACAAGCGTATAACAAAGACAATCACTGCACAGGAAAACCTATGGTGTAAGTCTAAGGTTTGCACTTGTACACAAAAGGATGGATGAAACAGGGATAACATAAGGGAACAATGAGACTGTGCTCTCCATTGTGAAAAACAGTGGTCAAGGCAATGCATCTGCTTAGCATCAGGTATTATGGCATGAGAGAGTGGTAGGATGGGAGACTGGAGGGGGACTCAACTGTTCGGGAAAATCCCAAGGAACACCTCCACCACTTTTCTTCCTGTAGTTTGTTTTTACACTGTACTAATATACCTCTACAGTGGGAACTAGGAACTAGTCCCAGCATAGTTATAATTTGACCCAATACACAGCAGAGGCTGGGTTTTCACCCCAGCTGCAGGGCAGGGCTTGAATGCAGACCCTGAGAAGATGTGGGCACCTCACACTGTGTTGTGTGCCCTCTCTCAGCCATTTATCAGCTGACCAAGTCTAACTATCTCTGACTCTCCATTTTGATCTTTACATCTCTTGATATTACAGAGGTGATTTTAATTGGAAGAAAAGGGTGAACAAGGACGAGAATAGGGATACAGATCTTGCTGTTTTCAGTTGTACATTGGCTTCTTGGACAACTAAACAACATTGTTGACATCAGTTGTTTTATGTGCAACTGCTGCTAAGTTGTCCAATGATTTAGTAAAGCAAGGCACATTTGCAAACAGGCCAGCAGACACATGATGGTGACAGCAAAACTGTTCCCTGCTGGAGCTGGATGCAGTTCCAGAACATGTGTGATCTGGGAAACAGTCAGCTCTGTAATGGAAGCTATGACCAATATCTCCCTTGTTGCAATCTTGCCTTTTTCATTTATAGCATCGTGTGCTATATGGCAGTGGGCTATTCAGCACAGGAGATGAGACTTCAGGGAACTATAATGCACACAAAAAAGTGTGACAAATTGCAATGACAAGGTTGCATTTGTACTACGAGGTACAGTTGGTTGTGATATGATGTAGTGGAATGAAATAATCCCTTCTTGGACAATGCTGGCTGTGGTATGTTGCATGCTGCCAAGGGTCAGTGTACAAACACAGCTCACCAATGCAAAATTATTTCACACAGACTCAGAAGAACTCCCCTCTAATGAATGTACATATTGTAAAAAGTTAGTAGTGCTGGTGATGCATCAGGAGTCTGTACATCCAGCTACAGATCCATTTTGGATCTGCAAAGATTTGAAATCTATTCCCATGTTGAATCTGTGCTGCCAAAAACCTCAGTGCCATGAAACAGACGTGTTGTCTTTTTTGTACTATGTGAATATTCATTAGTATCAGGCTTTTGCTGCTTAGACTATAGCCTGCTCAAATAATTAATTTTTGTAGTGTCCAGGAGCCTGCTAAAAAGCTGCTGTATTGCTTTGCACCTGGATATTTGCAATACTTAAAGAAGTTCATGTCAGAATTGAACTCTGCTATATGAATAAGGTCTATCTAAACATGGTAACCACTTCTGGAGACAAAGTGATTTTTACTTTGCATGCTTTTGTCTTGCTACCAAGATTTTAAGGACCTTCACAGTTGCTTAACAGAGTAGCATAGTATTGGAAAATCTTTCATTAGTTCCTCTCTTTTATTCTTTTCGTGTTTCTCATTGTCCCCTTTTTTGTTCCCCTTTTACTCTTATGGGAACAGCCTGGATGAATTCAAAATTTAACTTACATATTAAAAAATTAAAAATGTTTTTTTAGCCTTGACTGTTATTTAAAACTATGTACGTGCCTGGAAACAAACAAAAAACTTACAAAGAAAGCAGTCTGTCTTTCACTGAGTTGTGTTCAAAACTTATCTTGAATTCAGTAGAGAAATATACAAAAGATAATTATATAAATTTTATTATTTATTGTAAAGTTTTTCTCTTTCATTGACAAAACAGTGAAGTATTTAGATATAAATATGATGGTTATGCTTTTAATTCCCTAGGAAGCTGAAGAAAACTCAAATCGCATGTTACTGGTAGTTTTCTAGACTAAGTGGCTCAGATTCACCAAATTTACCTGCAGGTAACTTACTGGATGTCCTCTGATTTACTAGAAAGATGTATGTAGCTGAAAACAGAATATGTAGGGGATTTTTTGTGTTAAAAAAATATTTCTACTTAATTTTATAATATTGAAATTGTATATTATCTAACTTACTCAAATAAAAGATGTGTCCAAATATACACATTCTCTTATGTTGACGTGTAATAATAGAAGAAAGGCCCAGACGTGCCACAGATTGAAGCTTAAATTAACTAAACTTAGAACATAAAGGAAATGTTGTCAATAGCAAATTTATCCATATCATCCCTCTGAATATTAAAATATCATCATAACATTTAAAGGAAAACTTGAGAAGGCCTTAAAGCTAATATGATCCCGACTGTCTTCTCTACCCTCTCTCCCCCCTTCCCCCGCACTTCTCTGGATTTTTCTTTCATTGTGAAGAGCCTGTAGGTTTAGTTTGGTTTTTTTTTCTTTTAAAACAGCATTGTAATATTTTTGAAACTGGTTTTAAAGAAGACATTTCTTTGGTGCAATTGCAATTTTTAACAACAACTGCTAAACTCTTTGTAGCAGAGCTCCACTGGTGTAGAACTAAAATCTGGAAGTAATCAGCAACCACTGAACATCAGAAATTCTTCAAAAAACATTTAAACACAGCTGGAGTCTGCTAGTAGTTGGGATAGGATTCAGGGACCTAATCCCTTGAGGTTAGTTGCCATCCCCCATCTTCCTTGTCTTATATGTGGAACTAAAAAGCCCCAGGGTGTTGATGGTTGTAAAGAAGCTGCGGCATCGGTCCCCCGCTGGGAGCAATAAATAAAACCTCTGCTTGCCATTGTCAGCTGAGCCTTCCCTGTCTGTCGCACCGCTCGGATTTGGGACCGGGGTTGGGGACGAGAGGGGAGCGTTACCTGTTTAGCCGTGTAAACAAACCCGATAAGTAACAGTAATCACTGCTGAAAAGCCATCCGGTTTTGACATGCATGCTTGACCTGCAATACAGGCAAATCTACCTAAGAAGTAAACAAAATTGTAACTTCACTTCAGAGAAATATTGTTGTAATTATTTTGGAGATTACATTACTCTGAGAGCATCTTTGGATCCTGCTTACTTCATTTTACAACATCTCTTTTTTTTCCTGGATTGTTTCTGATTTCCTTCTTATATCTAGTTAGTCTGGATAACCTCTCTAGTTTGGATTGTCTCATCTGCTCATGCACTTCATAAGTAGCAAATTAAGGACATCCATCATTTTGCTTTGAAATGAACTTGTGCTTATGCTATATACGGAAACAAAAATACCTCCCTCTCACCATCACAATTAGAAATGTTTTCTCTCTCACCTCCTATACATGCAAACGGTGCTGTGTGTCTAGGTGAACTGAGAGGGTGCTATGTGTTTAGGTGACCTGAGAGACTGGTGGCGTGGCTGGGAACTGGCAGCACAAGTTTTGATCTTGGCTCCCTGTACCCGGCCTGCAAGGACATGCAAGTGCTGTGGACTGGCCTGAGCTGCTGAAGGATTGGAATGAAGGATTTTCAATGGTTTCCTATACTCCACATTAATCTTCTTACCTGTTTCTGTTCTAGCGGAAGTCTTTGAAGAGGAAAAGGTGAAGGCGAGTTACTTTGGGGATCAAACTTCATAATATAGTACAGACCTTTGCTAAAAAAAAATATAAAAATTGCACTCAGTTTCAGCAAACAAAGCTGCTTCTATTCTTTACCATGGCCCCTTTTCAGCCTTGTAGTAATTTTCTTCATATGATTGGGACACATGTGATTAAACTGATTTTTTATTTTTGCAAAATGCAAAGCAATCTAAACCCCTTGTAGTTAAAGTAATTGCAATTCTCCCAATTAATCTGCACATCAAGGTTTAAATGAGACTTGAGCCCTGCTCTTGCTTTGTGATGATCCTCTGCACAAAAGTAAATTTTACTCACCAGAGAATAGCACTAAAGAGCAGCCTTCTGTTTTTTGGTTTTTTTTGGTTGTTGTGTTTTGAATGATATATACATCTGGTTTGCAGCTGTATATTTTATTTAAATGTTACATGCCTACATAACTTCTAGAACAGAGTCTAAAATCCCATCAGTGCTATAGACAAGCATTGTAATAGACTCAAGAATGTGGAAAACTGCAAGAAAAGAGTTAGTCATCAATGAAATCCACCTATTCACACTCTTAGCACTTTGTAGGGCCATAAGACTTGTGATGGATTGATTAACTTATTGTAGAAAATCAAAGTGGCTTTTGGCTGGAGTGGTATTTTATGTCCCTTATTGTCCAGAAAATAGAAAACTTGCTCCAGAATTTTATCCTAAAAATTGGAGGCTCTGTCGCCCTATGTCTGAGATAATCACATTGCACGTAAGCTTAAAAGTGATATATATTTTTCATATTAATTTGGCTAAAACCCATAAGAATTTGTGATGAACTGCCTTAAGTTCGTGTTGATTTTAACATTCATTGACACGAAAAGCAAAAGTCTACAATTTTCCATAGACTGCAGTGCAATTTCACTGTAGTACCTTTCAAGTATGATGTGTATGAACAGATGAGAAAATTAAATATTTTCCACTGCTTGCCAATATAGGCAGCATCATAAGCCATTATGTCAGAAATAATTTAAAATCACTTAAACATTTAAAATAGTCCACACAAAATGATCCTAGAATGGAGTTATATGGCTTTAAACATTTGATTATGATTATGCTTTATTATTTACATTTCAGTAGCTGAGACTATTTTCTCTTCCTTCCTACATGATGTTTGCTTAAAGTAATTATACCAACTGAGAACAGTGGCAGATTGAAATTAAATGTTTGGATTAAATATTTTGTCAGCAAACATGCAGCAACTGCTTTACTACTGCTTCTCTTCTTCTCTGCATACTGATTACTAAAAGATTGGCTTTTATCTTGTCATGATTCTAAAATGCCTAGATAAATGCCATTTGATATTGCAGCTTAAAAAAATCTAGAAAGAATCTGGATCTCAATAATAAGGAACATATGATATGAAAATGAAAAAAGATGTGATAAGTCTGTCTGCTCAGTGCCTCATCCTCTCCTCAAATAGGCTATTTTTATGGTATTTCCAATTAATCTCTGTTGCAGTTAGGATCAAAATATGGTTAGCTGAACGCTTCCACATCGCTGCTGATCTAAATATATGAACTTCTCGTGGGGTTTTTCAGAGACCTAGAATTCAGGACACCTACTGCTTTCTAATCCTGACATGTGGGAAAACATTTTGGTTCTGTAATAATACTGAAAAAGTCTGTTATCACCTATCTAACAGGAATTTGTATTAACCTTAACAAGACTTTCATGTGTAGATAAGTAAATCTAATATGACTTTTCAACAATGGCAGTTTCAGTGCAGAAACTTAGATACAGAACTTCAAACTGATACATAGTAGCTGTAGACCTCATTTCAGCTGTGTTTGACTTTTCTGAGCCACAGTTCTCACTCCTGTAACTGAGAGCTGGGACAATTTTCTCTCTTCCTCTGGCCTGCCACCCCTACAATGTGTGTGCGTGGAGGGAGGTGCTCTTTGGGCTTCCTGATCTAGAGTTTGAATATTAAACTACTGCTTCCTCCCTCCACCTGGGCTCATTGCTTCTGCCTCTGGATGAGGCAGGTTTCCATGACCAGTGCTCTTTGTCCCAGAGATCAGCCCACTTGTTTGTGTGGTTTTGTCAGCCTAGGTGCTTCCAGTTCTTCCCTATGACAATTCTTACTGAATTGGGTAAGATCTAACTTAGCTGTACTCAACAGATGTTTTTCAAAAAACTGCTATGTCCAACAGAGAGAAAGTATTTATCATTTCTAGAAGATTTTTCTCTAACTGAGCTTCACTTTAAAAATATTCACATTGGTCAATAAATGCTATGTATCTTTTTTTCCTTCTCCCTTGCTTTCTCTATGGGAAGAGAATGTTTATTGAATGTAGACGTATGTGTGAATGTATATTATCCTTCCTTCTGTAAAAAGCCCTCCCTTCTGTTTGGCTCCTTGATAAGCTCTTGTTCTTGTGTATTCTTGCCTAAGGAACAGACAGGGAAGTAGTAACAGTTTTGTTTCTTCTTGAGGATGAAGGGAGGTGGATACAACAATCTCTAGTCTTTCAAGAAAAGGCAATTTTTACAAGGTAACAGAAGATGGCTTCTCTCTGAGGGACCACATCACCCCAGAGACTCATCCCATCACATCTCACCATATGTTGTGCCAGCTTCTGGAGTATCTCAGCACAGGATTTTCTAGCCTTTTCTGTGCTGCATTTAACTTCAACTTCTGTATGGCGAAAAGGAGGATATTCTGCTTCCTAGTCATTTGTTAATACTATTTTACTATTTGAGAAGGATAGAAGGTTGCTAGAATACTTTCTGTGTGCGTTTAAAGGTCTTCAGACATAGACTATACTGTTATTATAATCACTAAGCAAGTTAGAAAGATGCCATGATATTGGAAAGGTTAATGGAAAAATCTTAGTAAACAGATGCATTGTTAAGGCTTCTCTAGGGCGAATTTGAGTAGTGAAGTTTGGAAAGCCATTAGCACAGCTGCACCAGTGTATGCTTTAAATATTCTGCTGGCAACAGTGTGAGTAATACAGTAGCAGAAATGCACCTGACCACATACGGTCATTTCTATTTTCAGTTTAATTGCCTGTTAAGGAGCACTAAGGAATTCCAAATAATTCTAGTGTGTTTCATCAGCCAGATGTGAAATACACTATTGCAACTATATAAAAATAAAGACTTAAAAATAATAAGTATGTGTGCAAGCAGCTTGCTTTCCCACCCAAGGGTGTTAAAGGTGCTTATGTGTCATGGATATAACAGAACATTTGGAAAAGCAGACCCAATTCGGAGTGGGCACATGGCATGTGTTTTCCTATTGAGCTATAAAGAGGAAAATGGCATAATCAAATACAGAAACTTTTCAGAGCTGTCAGCTAGCACAAAGCTGCTTCTGGGAAAACAAACTGCACTATTTACAAATTGTGATATCATCAGGAGCTATTTATATAGTGAAAATAATTTACACTCCAATTACGTATTTGTAGATAGTCCAGCCAGAAATGGCCATTGTGTCATCCAGGCTGACCCCCAAACTAGAAATGAGTCTAAAGCTGGCTTTTTAATTATGAAATATACTTTCCTTGGTGAGGAACACTTTTTTTTTTATTTTTATTTTTATTACTGCATTGAAAACATCTCTGTTTTCAAAAGCCAAGCACGTTTCAAGAGAATCAAAAAAAGAAAGTTATTAATATGTAAAGCATTTTTTTGGCAATTAATCATGGGCTCATAGGATATGCTAGATCATCACTTCTATTTCTTGCCAGAAGAGTAATTTTTTAAGAGTTTTTTCCCAGTCAAATTTAATTTGTGGTAAACCATTGGGTGTGTACTGCTTAACTTGGGAATTGATCTGCACTCCGTCATTCATTGGGATTTTTCTCCTTTTAGCTTCATTCAATTATTTATAATTACGTAGGTTCATAAATTAGATTAAGCTGCTAGATTTATTTTCTCTGTCTATAACCTACTAGCTAGATTTGATAGGTAGAGATTTCTTGTTTGGGTAAGCCAACTGTTGTAAGTTCTTTAATTTGAATCTACAGGACAGGACATGCTGACTTTGGAGACATCTGTTGCAGAGAACATTTTTTTTATATGAATTCAAACAGTTCTTCATGCTCAATGCAAACTATCAAGGATAATTAGTTGCTGAAAAAACCCAGTACCAATGAACAAGAGAGCACCAGGTGTTTCCCAGTGCTTGGTAGTACCTGTAGTAAAAGGGCACATGCTTGCCTGAAAACTATTTGGTATTTCTTTATTACAGATTGAGATATGTGTAAAAGATTTGATTAAGAATGTATCTATTTTTCTAAATCATGCATTTAACAGTGGCCTGTGTAATAAAGAGTTTTACTGGAGTTTCTGAACACATTTTCAGCTTTAGCAGTCTTTACATCTTTCACAAACAATGGGTAAAAGCAATTAAATTTGCTCTGGGAGAGATTAAACACTTAAGAGAATATTCTTGTCACAAGAGTGATGACAGAGTTAGCTATGTTTGCAAAGCCTGAAAACTTGGGAAGGTATAGTGTCTAAAAAATTTAACACAAAAAAATCAGAATATTTTCTGGGCATTTAAAAAGTCCTTCCTATATTAGTGAAGAGAATTTTGCTCTGTATTTTCAAAAATTATTTTCTGCATGCTGTGTGAACAACATTGGAGACTGCCTGATGTAAGTTACCTGTCACTGAAAAAGTTTTGGATTGGACATATTAGGCTTCCATCTTTTCTTTCAAATCTGTGTGGAAGTTGTTGCCTGCTTTGAAAAAAAAAAATTAAAATCTCAGAACTAAAGACAGTATTCTAATATTTTCTGTAGCTAGTGAAATCATCAGCCATCGTTTGTGCATATTTCTTCCAGCACTGAGGCTCAACAAATACACTCATGTATGGAAGGGATACAGGAGAAATGTGCGTCTGAGCTAGAGCTGGCTCACTAAGAAATATCATGTATGTGATGTATAGTGACTACAGCTCATATAGCAGTACACCATCAGGAGGATGTCAGAAATAAGACAGAAGCTCAGTTGCTCAGTCTACCTCCTAATGCCAGTTAAGAAACACTACATATAGGATGAACTCCAGGATGATTGAAGTTTGCAGATGATTTGAGCAGCAGAACTTTGCTATCAAAGCAGTACTGCTACCTCAGAGAGAAAATAATACCAATAATATATAACAGTATTTTACTTTTTAAGTGCTTTTCATCACAAATTATCATGAAGACTGAAGGAAAAAACTTCTGAAGTCATCTGGGCCATTCCCTGACATTGATGAATTGTTTCTTCCTAGGAATTCCCAAATATCAGCTTTTCACTGTTAGATGTCTTAGCAAATGAGAGACTTTGTCAATTCTACTGAAGAGCCAAAACAGAGCCCAGATAACATGAAGATTGCCCTGAGCTCAACTAAACAATAGGGGCTCTTTGGTCAGTTGAACTTATTGCAAGATCCTCCTTAGTTTTTCTCTCTCCTTTCAGATCTCTTGACTCTGGAAAAAATATCTCCTGTCATTTATCATCACTCAGAACTCCCCAGTCTGTAGCTTTGATTATAGTACCACGAATGACTTGACCTAATACGATGTGCAAATGACCAAATTATTTCTACAGAAAGATACCAACATGACCTTATTTCTAGATATGAATTCTCTACCTATTGCCCTGCATTTTTAGTGAATCCCATAATTAGGATGGGTAAATGTAATTTCACTGTTTCCTAAGGCTGTACTGAGATGGGAACTCAGTCTAGGGCTGATGAAGTTAATGGATTGCACTCTGGGCCCCCTGGAGTGCTCTTCATTTTACTTGTTGCCAACAACAACCTTTTAATCACAATCACATCTGCTAAAAGAGTGAATGAGTTGTAAGCTTTCATGGTTGAACCCTCTTTCACTGTACTCCACAGAGACATAGTTATCCTGCATCTTTATTCCAAGTTATTATTTAAAGTTTTGTACCACCTGGATGAGACTGTTGGTCTTCTCAGACCACTGTCTCCTCTCTGATGCACTGCACTCCATACTATGGAAAGAAAAGCATTTAAGGTCTCTCTTTTCTTAAGACAAAAATGTGAATATGTTGCCTAGATTTTTAGCAGAATAATCATCTATTTTATCCATAATCAATTACCTTGATTAAGTTATATTTTGGGCGGGGGGGGGGGTTGTTTGTTTTTTGTTGGTTTTTTTTGTGTGTGTGTGTGTGTGTTTTTTTTTTTTTAAGTGGGGAAACTGAAAAATGACCACATGTCCTTCTAGTCTAGATCCCTTTAAGGTAGTTAAATACCTTATAGTCCTGTCTCCAACTCCAAAAGGCACATGCACAATTCCAATGGTGAATAATTCTGAGAGATTGCTGATGTTAAATAGTAATTGGGACCTTGCACAAGCTGTGCTAAGTAGGGAAGATATTTGGTAAAGGTAGTTATTATTTGAAAGAAAGCAGTCAAAACACTACTGTTTTGGCTTTTCTGGTTTTTTTTGTTTGTTTTTGTTTGCTTGTTTGTTGTGGGTTTTTATTGTTTTTGTTTTGTTTTTATTTTTTTGGTGGTTTTATTTTTCTTTAATTTAGTTTGCTTTAGGTTGTTTGGGGTTTTTTTCTTGTTTGTTTGTTTGGGTTTTTTTCCCCACATTCAGGCATATTTTGGGCTTTCTCTTTTAAAAATGGAAAATAGTTATCTGGTTAATTTTGCTGTGCTAATCATGTACACTTTTTCTGTGAAAAGAGAGGTGTATTTTCTGGTTCTTATGGACAGCAATGATATTCCCATTATAGCTGTAAATGCCAATATTTTATGCTCATAGTCTTTCTGTAATAATTAATTCTACATTAAAAGATTAATAAGATAATGGAAAATGGTGGCTAATTTTTCCAGCTGAAGCTAAGGAGGGAATATAGATGGACAGAATGTAATTAAAGAGGCTGGAATTTGGCCAAGACGCTGGCATTGTTATTTTTGCTCTTGCAAAAATACCATGGGATCTTTAATGGCCCTGAGTGGCCTCAGTTGTACATCTCTTTTGAAAGATGGATACTGGTGATCGTCTACTGCCAAGTGAATGCACTGCTAATACCTGCCTGGCTGAGAGCTGAGAATAAGAGCAGGATGAAGAGATTCATTAAACAGTGAAAGATCAAAATGAATGAATGGCAAAACTGAGGACCCCTGCTTTCCCTAGGAAGTGTCTTATTGCTGCCTTGAGGAAGTGGTGGTCTGATCCACAACTCATTGAAATCAATGAAAAGAATCTAATTGATTTCAAAGGATTTTGGCTTAAGCCCTAAGTTCCATTTTATCTTGCTCTTTGTTCTCTGACAAGGATTAAAGAAACTAGGAACTCTTGTATCTGACTATGTCTTCCCAAAATATAAAATTAAATTGTCTCTATCTGTTTAAACAGATTTTTCCATAAGAGCTGATGCTCAAGGTCAGGATAAAATGGTCTAGGCAGGTACTTGGCCTGGAGCACAACCTCACTTGGGTTGTGAAATGAATTAGTTTAGTCCACATGGCCCTACAGAATTATGTAGTCATGTATTTTTTCTGTGGTTTTTCTTTTCAATCTGAATTTACAGGATCTGTGTACCAAAGATTGGCTTTGACTTTACCTCCTTTTTATGTGGGCATTCACGAAGGAGTATATCAGCAGATAAACCTAATACATATGTCATGTTATGAGGAGCTGTGTTGACGTGCTGGTTCACGGGTGTATTTTTCAAACTACTTTTATACTTTCACCTTCTATTTAGAATGAATGTGAAGTACTTTTACTCCTAGATAATCAAAGTGCTTTCTGCTACCACTAAAGCTACCTGGCAATTTCCATTATGTGCACTGTTTTCAGGCAATAACTACTGAAAATATATAGCTTGTCCAAGCATTCATTTATTGGTCTGAACGTTACTTGTGTTGTCTCTGGAATATTTGGAGAGTAATGGTTTAACTTCAAATAGAGCTATTTTACTAAGTGAATTTGCTTAATTGGTGTTTGTGAGAATATTTTGTACAAAAGCTGGGTAACTAACTACTCTCTTGATGTGAGTACCAATATCTGTACATCATTTGAATTTCTCTGATGACTTGCACAGTTACCAGAGGGGAACCTCATATGTTAATCCTTGTAGACATCAGAAATGCAAAAGAAGTTCCACATTTGAATCCCCCAACTGGCCCTGAACCATGTGTTCAATTGTGTTTCAACAACGATGTTCTTGAAAATATGTAGGCATTCAACTTTTGGAAGCCATGCTCAAGCTACACTTGCATATGTTGAAATAGCATAGGAAAATATACTTACCACTGCCCTACCATTTTTTTTTCTCTCTAGAACACAGTAGAGCTTTTAAAAATCAAATATTTTACCTAATCTTGTTTTCTAGCATCTTTCCAATGAGTTATTCCTTTGTTTAATGTGTTCTCTCTTTCATTAGCAGGGGAATGCAGTTAACAGTGTATGAGTTAGGAGGATTCTCTTTTTAGAAGACCCCTTTTATGTAAAAATTCTTTTGAGAATGTAATAATCTAGTGGTTTTACTTTTGCTTCTACTTATACGCAGCTTTTTCCTTGTTTTGGTATTTTAGTGACTGCAGAGAAATGACCCTTGAAGTTACAGTGTCAGGCTGGTAATGAACTGACATCCAGGGGCAAAAAAACATAAACTCTTCTTTCATTCTCCCATCTTGTTGTGTTGATATGTTTTTTCTTCCTTCCTTGTAATTAGACTTAGGGACAGTTTTAGTTATTAGCAGCACCTTGTTCACCTTTGCAGAGGGACAGAAATGACTAAGTGAAAACTTCCCCCTCAGTACCAGTCTGGGAGGTGGACGGAAACTGACATTCGCACAATCCTGTTTTCTTCTTGTATTAACCTTTCTATCCTTGGGGACCATCACTTTTTCTTTGCATGTGCAATCTCTGCTTTTCTGTTACTTTCGTGATTTCTCCCAAGTAGTCATGAAATCTGAATATAAATCACTTTGGTGTGGGTATTGACATCATGAAGAAGCTTGAAAAAAAAATTGCTGATGTTATTCATGTTTCTGCCAGCGTTGCTACCCCTCCAAATAATTTGTTTTCCCAGAGAATTGGGAACTGTTGCTGCAGTCAAATGCATAGAAATGTTTTTCAAGGCAAAAGGGACCAATACATTGCTATTACTTCAAATCTAATGCTTCTGCTGTGGCCCAGATGCCACAGTGTTACCATAGCGTCTTGACTGGATGTGAGATATCAGTCTAGCAGTTACACTGTATAGGTAGCTCAGCTTCTCTTTGTCCTTTGTTTCCAAAACCCCAGTCATCTACTGTTTGATCCAAAGGAGAATCTTTGTTAGCTAGCTGTAGTAGTAATTCATACATTTGATGATATTGATAAAGACACTGACCAGCCTTAAACAAGTCACAAATTGTTTACTCCATTTGCAGTTTTAGCACACTAATCTTACCATGTGTGAAAAGAATCACATTCCCTCACATCTTTTACACCTGCAAGCTATGCATTATCAGCATCCAGACCAATGGTCTTGTTTGGTATCACATAGACTTGCCAAAAGCTAGTCAGGAAGTTAGAGCATGGTGCTGTCTCCATGCCTATTGGGCATTGTGAGCAAAGCAAGCTGTCAGTCTGATGTGTTTACAGACAGATGGGTCAGGAGCAGAAGGAATTATTTTAAATGTGACCTGACCAGTGAGGAGCTGGGGAGATTTTGCACATTTACAAATGACCATCTTCATCAGACATCCAGCCAAGGAGGTATTACCAAGATAGTTGCCTAAGAGCATTCTATGGTAAATCAAAGAATTAGAGTTGATATTATTCAGACCTTTCCTGAGCAGTGCATGGAGCTTTCGCAGTTTCTAGAAAGCTCTCGTACCCAAAGCTGACTATACACCATGAACTTCACATATTATTTTTCTGTTCATAGGATGGCTTACCAATAATGAAGAAGAACTAGGGCACATATTATAAATATACTTCTCAAATGAAAAATTTTATCTTTATTCTCTAATATTTCTCATAAGGATACCATCAGGTCTCTCTATCACCTTTTTCAGTGTTTTTTTCATTCTGAAGAACCATTTCTCTCTGTAAGCCATTATCTAAAACCAAGTTTACAGTTATGATTTGCGCACAGGGTTGCTATTTAATGTCTGATATTCTTCATGACCATTTCTTCACTTTATCTCATTTTAGAATAACGATAAAAGGAACTTTGGTCCACTGCTTTTCACTATGCCCTTCTCTGAGCTTGTTTTCCTCAGCCTTTAAAAAAGTGAAACTCCATACCCCTGTTTGAAACAAGGTATCTTTAATATTTGGATCTGTCAGAAATGCTCTCAGTTATGGATACAATAGATGTGCAAAATTTTCCGTGTTTCATTTACACTTTGGCTCATACCAGGGTATAATTTGGCTCTGTGCGCAATTCAGACTAAACTCAGAGCTCTTCAGTGTAAAGTGCAGCTGTGGAGTTCTGAAAAAAGGCTTTTGAGCACCTGTTTGGGCCATATTCCTCAAAGATCTCTTCTAGAACAGTAGGTTCCGTAAGATAGGTCTTTATTGGAAGTTGCAACATTATTATTTAAACCATATCCTGCCTTTTGCTACAGCACCAGAGATATGGAGACAATATAATGGGAAGGAGGGAGAGACCAAATAGTCTGTATACTTTTTCATAGCCTATATACAGTCTTTATAAACTATATTTTTACCCTTACATTTTATAGAGGTTTTTGTTTGTTTCTTTATTGAGACATATTTTTTTTGTTTTGTTTTGTTTTGTTTTTTGGTTTTTTTTTGTTTTGTTTGTTTTTTTGGGTTTTTTTTGGTTTTTTGTTTTTTGTTTTTTTGGTTTTTTTTCCTGAAGAGACTGGCTATTTAGTCACCTCATCTCTGTCCAAATTTACAAAATGTTTGGAGGGTAATCATGACAAATCCTAGAGACTTCAAGAAGAGGTTCTTTGGTGCTAGAATGTGCTTCCACTGGCCATCTGTAAAAGTCTGAGTCTGGTCACCTTGTGCATCATGGGGCAACAGGGACTTTTATTGGTTCTTAATGTTGTCAGGTAGCAGAGCTCTCAATACAGGACAGAATTATGTCTGCTTCCCACCTTCACCGCCTTCTGAAGTGGTATTTTAAAATTATGAACCATATGAAACTTTCCAGACACTGAGATCGTGTTAGCTTAAGATAAGATGGCAAAAGAAATTCTTAATCAATGCTATTGTATCCAAACCAGTTACTCATCATCTTGTGTCTAGTCCTGCATCTTGGAAACTGGAAGGATGCAGCTTGAGTATCTTCCATGCCCTTTCAGCTTTATTTCCTTCCGTCTTCTACAATCCTTATGAGGAAGGAAAGAAGAGGAGGGGAAGAGGAGAAAACAGAGGGAGGAAAGACAACAATAGAAGTTTCTTTGCCACTTGATCTTCATCAAATTATAGAGTCCAGCTCTTGGAGAGAGTTTGAGACAAGTTTTTTTTCCCAATAACACCTTTATACACAGGCTCACACAGTGAAATCACTACTGGTCTGTGCTCTCTTGCTGAAAAAACCTAGTCTCATTCTGCTTCCCTGACATTTCCATGTGAATTTGTACAAGTGGTGCTTCTTTGAACCCTGTTGTCTCATGAACTGTGGCAAATCTGTGGGCCCCCTTCTAAGGCAGTTCCAGGTAGTCAGATGAGAAGAACAAAGATAATTTAAAAGTTTCTAAGAGATAACAGACAACAGTGAAATAAAAAGGTACTTTCTAGAGGAATGTAGAGTGTATATCCTCCAAGGTATGACTGAAGAAATAAGGAATGCTTAGCCATTTGTTTCCCAAGGAAAGGGGTGTTAGTTCTTTAGTCTGAATAATTAAAAATATACTTTTGAGGGAGACAATGGAAGACAATACTGTCATGAGCAGCACTACATTAAGAAATTGGAATAAGACTGGACTAGCTGATCTAATGGTCTTTTTCTGTTTGTAGTGACTGTTGATGTACTTGGTCTGTGCCCCTTTGTTTTTCAGATGTCTTACCAAGGACCAAATTAGTCCAATGTCTGCTGCTAGTGCAGATGAAATTTTCTTGAGATCCTAATTTTTTAGTGCCAAGTTATGCCTAAAAATCTGAAGTATATGACTGAAGTGGTGTGATTTCTTTTTAATATTTGAATTTTTTACATCACAATGAAACTTGTTTTCTGCAGTCTTTGTGACACAGTATTTATAAAGCTAATATATGGGTCATATTATGTGCAAGAGCACTTTGGTGTGCTTTTGTAGATCTCATTGTCTTGGCACATATCCCAGTTCCCTTCTCCTGATAGTTGTGACTCCTTATACCTTGAGGATTGTATACTGAGTTATCAATACTGATCTGATCTGTGTCTCCAGGAAAGAGATTGACCTTTAAATGACAGAAGTAAAAATATACAAAATATGCTATTTTATGCCAAAAATATTTGATGGCCAGTCTATCCTATCTGAATCTCATAGCTTTTATAGTTCCCACTCTTTAACCTGTAGCACTAAATAGTGTTCAGGAAAACAGAAAAGGTACTGGATGCTATTTAGTGACCAGAAAAGATGGCCTGGAAACATGACTTTTGGATCCTTGTTTTGTTTACCCAATTTTTAATCTGTTTGGACTTGGTTTATGTCTTTAAGTATGTAAACCCAATTTCACTTACATACACAGTTGTTAGGAGACTTGGTGAATGCAATTATAATAAATAATTTACCTATATCTTCCTAGCAATGGTAACTCAGCAGCAGGAGAAACAGTTAAAATTAGCGTACTTATCTTGGTTTTTTTTGGGTTTTACTGTATTTTTTCAGAATTTAATTGATTATGCCCTTTTCCCAATCCTGATCCTATCTCTGTTCCTCCTTGAGTCTGAAACAGTTTTTTCTCTCTTTTGAGCCACTGACTTCTTCATATACTTCCCCTTAAGCCCCTCCTTTTCTATTTAGCTTATGATTGACTCCCTTTGAAAAGCATTTTGTGCTATTGTGTGTTAACTTAAATTGCATTTTACATAAAGGGTACAAGATAAATAAAGGAAAGGGTGGGATATGATGCATTAATGTGTGGGATGAAAGATGGAACAAAGGGTTGTTTTTTAATTCAAGCTGAAAATAGAAAACAGAAAATAGGATACTTGCTGCACTTCTGTGCATGTCAACAAAACTGTGACTTTGCTCACAGAATAGAAAGGATGAACATTTTTTTAAGCTACTGAGTTATGATAAGTTAAAGATCTAACCATGTCATGAGCTGATAAAAATAATTCTAGGCTTCCTTTTAAACACTTGTTATGTTGGACAATGTGAGCAAAAGAAAATAATTTACATTATGAAAAACTCCTGTAAATATAGCTGGTGAATTGCAATGGGGAGCTCTAGCAGAACACTGCTTAGAGAGATTTTGTTTAAAACATTTATTGGAGGCATATATTACAGTATATCACTTACTGGCTGGAAGCCATGCAATATGTGTCTTAACAAAAAAAAATTACCTTGTAATATGAGCTCCTCCAAGGCATAATTATATAATAAAGTTCTTATTGGGAAAACTGGAAGAAGGCCAAGCCTTGTCCAAATATAGTGAATGTCAGAGCCAAATTTATTATCCTTAGCTATTAACAGGAGAAGGCAGGTTTTGTTTACCAAGCCTAATTCTCTCCTAATTACAGCCACTATAAAATAATTACTATCCATGGGATAACAACACAAGGCAGAGTGACTAACAGAAGAAACTGCAGGGGTTAGAAAACAGAGTGCAATTCTGTGTCATTTTGAACAGCTTGTGTACTGCCATGAACAAATTAACGGACTTCATTAAGGAATTATGTTTTAAGAGTGGCTTTGCAGTGAAGCAGTAAAGCAATTAATGCATCTTATTTGGTCCTAGATCTGAGCTGTAGTGTGATTTTAGACAGACATTAATTTCTTTTCTTTTTTTTCTCCTTTTTTTGATGTATCAGGTATAATAGGATGTGACCACATTACTGAATAAGATCAGTAATGAGTGTATGGAAAGGACTTTATTTTGGTCAAATGATACCCAGTCTCTACTGAACCAAAATGTTTTACTGAGTGCATTTGTACTAACCCGATCTTAATTGAATAGAAAACAAAGAGAGAGACCAAATTATGCTGTAAAATAATTTGCATATTCAAATCTTTATTTCCATTGCATTTTGGATAAAAACTCACAGCACTAAATAAATGTTATATATAAACTATGTATTTGTATTTAAACAAGGAAAGCAGGTTCATGCAAAATTTTCAATATCTCATTGTTGCTCTCCATAAAAATCAGACTAGAATATTTCTCAGCAGAAACAGATTACTTAATTAAATTTGCAATATTTCCTTTCTTACTTTGCCTACTCTCTTCCATCTTAACATACAACCCCAGAGGTGCATAACAGACCTAGGGCTAGGGTTTTTTCACAATTATAGTGTGTATATCAAAATCAACCTGTACACAACATATTCACAGTGTAAAAGGTTAGAGTTCAAGCTATCTTCTGTCTGTAGCAGACAGTTCACCCTATAGCAGGGCTAACTCCCTGATTTTAGTGACTTAGTGGGAACCAGCAAACTCAACACACTTGGGAGTCTGTTTTAGATACTAGTTTTAATAGGCCTCCAGATGGCCACATGAAAGCAAAAGGATTATTATAGTAGCCCCCAGCCGTGCTGTTATAGATAAAGGTATATTAGAGTTGCCTTTACAAACCCCTTTTTTGAGGATTTTATAACTCCATTATAAAATTCTCTTAGCACCAGAAGTCAATATAAAGTTCTCAGCCCACACAATATGTTTTAAGGTTTTTGTTTGTATAAAGTATGTATGTCAGTACAGCCTCCATTTATCCTGTATACGTAGCAGTAGTTTAGATTTAAAGAGTACTTTTGGTCACAATTTAAAAAGGAAGTTAATCATGAAGGTAAAATTTGAATGTGCATACCCTCAGTTGGGGTGAATCAGCTCACTGTCTTCTGTCTTTTGAGATGTGAGATCAGCCAAATGGCTCGTTTATACCCACCAAGCATCCTCTCCTCATTATTAGTCTGATTGTAAGTACAAGGAGAGGAAGAGTGGAATCCAAAGCTAAGACACAAAACTAAAATGATAGAAATTGTTGCTTGACACCTAATTTGAATATCATGATAGTACCCAAGAGAACTGGGACCCTCAAACCCAAATCCTTGATATACACATCAGCAAATTTTGGAACTTTTCAGAAATCTGTGTTTTGGTTCAAATCCTTGCTAGTTTACGCAGTGGTATTAGAGACAGGATGCTCTTTAAGCTGTGACAAAGGTGACTTTACCATCTGCATTTGTATGGTTCTCTAGTTTTGCCCTTGTTTCCCTGGGCTCTAACATCAGTGGTATTAAGTTATTAGAAAAGTTTCTTTGCCCATTTTTCAAACAAAACCTGAAAATCTAATTTCATAGAAAAGTCCATACAAGGGGTTTTTTTTCAAAACACAAAAGAAAATACTGCAGTCAGTCATTTAGCTTCTTTCTTTATCTGACCATAAAACCAAAATGGGGTTTACATTTTTTCCTCTAAGTTTAATCAAACACTTTCCCACTGTTTGACAAATTCTGTGCAATTTCCTGAACAGCAAAACAAGGAATGTAGACAGTAAACCTAACTAAGTGTTAAATTTACTTCCAGGCATAAAATTCCTGATTCCTTTCCCTGGTTTTAGCACTGGTTTTCTGATATTAAAACACGAAGGTGACTTATTGCAACATGAATATTATCTCTTTTCCATATATCACATCCTCTCAGGTTCTATTTTAAAGTCCTCATTGCAAAGTCCAGTCCCATATGTTGGCATTGGAGAAAAGGAAGTGCCATTTTAAGATATTGTGCCGATAATTCTGCATATTTATGAAGCCAAATTATGAATTGATATGATCTATCATAATGGCTCTGCCATGTCAATGTCTGCATATTAACTGCTTCATTACAGGATGATACTATGTCAATCACAGTTTTTCAGGAGTCCAGAATCACTGTTAAATTTTAGTCATTTATCTTCAATTACATTAAAAATGAAAGGCTAACATGTTTGCAGCATATTAAGTTATGCTTCTAATTAACACTGAAAGAAATCAGAACAATGAGCATGGAAATATTTAACATTTTGCATGTTTCTAGCGAATAAATATCTTTGTTTGTTTCGAAAATATTATTGAACTTTAAAAACATTTCAGGAATATTTTAACTGTGCTGCATGATTTGCACATCTTTCTATCACATAAAATTAAAAGCTCTACAGAGAACTACAGCTTAAATATTATAATAAAATACAACACTTACAAATGAAATTACACCTAATTTTCCTTTGGATATGTGTCCCATATCTTCCTAATGGTTTTCTGAAGACCTCTGAGTTGATAAGTAGTGCATTTGAATGGGATACATGTCTTCAAATATTGCAGAAAATTCAAGTGTGAGATGTCACGTACTGTAGCAAATTTGCTACAATACCTAGGCACAAAAGGGTGAGTTAAGGATGGACTGTCAGCATGGAGGTCGTTGACCTGGAATGAAAGTAATGTACAGATCTAGAGCACTAATGAGGGAAACAATGACTTCCACAATAATGATGCGCAATGCTGTATAACATCCCATGTGTTCTTGTATAGCCTGTAAATGTCACAGGCCTCAACTAGAAATCAGAATTTCCTTGCTTTTGATGGCTTGTCTTCAGATGTGTGGTGTGTTTTGTAGCTGTAGCTATTGGTCTACTTTATGCATAAGCCCTTCTAGGAAGCTGTTGTCGAGTTGATGCAACATCATGAACATTGGACAGTGAAATACTTGTTGGTTTTGCATGAATTTCAGGAGCAAAAAAAAAAAATAAATTCAGGGCTCTAATTCTAGGAGTTACAATAAGTTTATTCTACTTGTGCTCTGGAAAGGTTTTATATGTGATTTAGCAAGGAAGGTCTATTATCTGAGTCAGAACTCTATCTGCATGGTTTTGTTCTCAGAGTTACATCAGTTTCAGGATAATCTTTTAATAACAATGCACTTCTACCCAAAACCCACTGTTGTAAAATATGATTATCTTTTGCACAGAATTATGAATACATTAGTTTCTAGGGTACTTGAGTGATTCTTGATTATGAACAGAAAAGAGCAATTATTTGAAATATTGCAAACACAAATATATTACTTTTTTCTGATTTCTGTACTTGTTTTGCCATACATTGGAGCAGGGCTTGGAAGCTTTGTACTGGATAAAACTTGCATTCATTGTGACCTGTGTCTACCGTTGTTGTGCTATAAGAGGCGTTTCAGAAAGTGTTCTTATTTCCTGAGGAAACTTCACTTCCAGCTGTTGTTTATGAACTGGGTTGAACAGACCTTTAGCCAAAAAGCCTTGGCTGGTACCAACATGGCCAAGTACAGTCTTAGGTATCCAGCACAATCACTGGAGATTTAAGCTATCTTCATTAGATGTCTTCCTGGTCTTATTACTACGATTTGTTTAAAAATATTTAAATCAGAATCATGCAGAAAAGCTACAGAAGTCTGTAGCTGAAAGCCTTAACTTTACTATCTTTTGAAGGCTACAACCTAGAAGATGCAGGCACCATTGTGTCAGAGTACAGTTGACAGTCTGTTAAGGGATACTAAAAAACAGGGCTGGAGATAGAAATAGAAACTAACTTTCAGCTTTATCAAGTGTGATGCTTCAAGGTCAGAATGAAATTCAGTGATGGGGCAGCACAAAGATGCTTGCACGGCAGGTGCCCTGGTCAATCTATAAACTCAGAGGCCATCAGTCTCTGCTTGTGCCAGCCTGCATTTTAATCAGAAGGAAAAATATGTGGCACAGTTAAGCATCCTTAGTGGTTTCCAATCAAACAAGTCCCAAAACCAGAATAGAAAAAATGCATTAAAGGAGTTTTAAGGTACATTGGGCATATATAAAATCTTGACTATGCAAGTATTGCTAATGGAAAATTAGTTTAATAATTACCAATATCTTGAATTAGGCATTCCCTCTCAATTCTCCTACAGAGCTAGAAATCAATCCTAGTAAGAACACTCATTTCTATGTCCTTTTTCATTTTGTCCTATGCTGGTTCACAGGCTAGTGCAACGACTGAAAAAGCAGTATCAGTGATAACACGTGTACGCTGTATTTGTGAAGTTCAACTACTTTTAATTTGTTCAGTACCATGTGGTACTTTGCCTTGGAAAATCGGATGAGATTTGAGCAGGAATTTTGTTAAATGTGGTGTGGTTAGGGAGATTGAAGGGGATAACAATGGGTCCTATCTAATTGACAAACACAAATCACTGGGAAGAGTAGCTGTTGGAGGAGTCAGAGAAACAGAGAGAGGTCCAAAAATAAACAAAACTTTGGTGATGTTTTGCTCTATTTGGTAAACAAAATAAATACCTTCTCATTGTATGCGAAATGAGGGAAAAGGTAACTCAGCTGAATAGTTTTCTAGTTGTGATCAAATCCGAACCCCGAGAAGTACTTGTGTATCAAGTGAGAACGGTTATTTTCATTCTGCTCTGCGGAGTGACAGATTAAATCGGTTAGTGCCTAGCTAATTCTCTTCCCCCTAAGGCACTTTGTCGTGTATGCTCTTTACAGAAGGTGAAGAGTTTCTCCAGATGTTTTACTCATCTTCTTTCACATCATCTTCTGTCCCACTCCTTACCTTTCTTCTGGCTTTAAGATACAGGAGTTTTGTGGCATTCAGTATTCCTTATGTGTACTCACAAATGTATACAAATGTGCTGAATAGTGCCGGGGTGGTGAAATGTCCCCTGGCACGATGGTACTTCACAGATGGGATATTTTAGTTTTCCGTGTCATCGACATTGGTCAGTCTAAGTGTTATGACATGCCTTCGATGCATCAGCTCACTCGGTATGTACTTCATCAGAACGGCTTATGTATGCACAGCAATCCTACCTGGGGTTTTCAGATGTGCCAAAGCCTAGTCAGATGTAAAGCAGCTGTTCTTTTACCAGGACTGAGGGACATACAGATAGAAATATGTTCAAAGCCTCAGATTGTGCCTAGACAAAATTTTGAGATAGAAAAAAGAGAGCATATCCAGATCTTCGTCTGTCCTGATCTCCATATAACTGTTTCTCAGCACAATGTTTAAAGCACAGTGACTTCTGAAGCCAGAACCACGCTTGCTGGACAGACACTTTCCTCTCAGTTGTGTAGCATGGCCTTCTACTCTTACGTTTTCTTACTGTGAAATATATGTAAAATATACCAGACATGGCTCTGCCTGCTGCATACCAACAATATTATCTGCTAAATTTCACATGAAGAGTTTGGAAGCTTTCTGGCTTCTGTGTGATCATAACGGTCCATTGTTCAGTGATGTATTCGGTAGTTTTCTTGCAGTTATGGGAAAACAGATGTTGTACAGTATTATGATGGGACAGAAGTGAAGAAACTTGGGATTTATTAATATATTCTTGCCTTTAGAGAGATGTATTAAAGGCAATAATGCTCTTATTTCCTGCCAGTCCAAACTCTCACAAAGTGGCAGTTCCTCATTAAACTGCTGCCTTCCCTTACACTTCAGGTAGATAATTTACTGTAATGACACAGAAATAAAAGAGCTGTTCCACACCTATAATAACAGATGATACTGTAGCAGTGTGCAAGGGAAGTGTTTTCAAGTACTGCATCAGTCCTGTTTTCTCTTCCTCTCTGTTCTCTGATGTATAGCCACAGCTTATTAACAGTCCATTAACAAACATACATCACTTTCAATGTGAGCATGATTTCGGATGTAACTCTTTTGAAACTGTGTTCCTCAGACTTGTGAGTTGCTGTTTGAAACTGAGATGTATGAATTAAGAGCCCCCAACAGTACCTTGAAGGTAATGCTAAATGCTAATGCTAAAGCAGCAAAAAGCCCTATGAAAGCTTAGTCATCCTAAGAGGTCTTGAACAAGTCTCCTTCTGAATTTCACACACAATATGCAACTTCAGACCAACCCACCAGTGATAATAAACGAGAAATTCTGAGGGCTACTGAGCACTGTGCAGGTTTTCCCGGTGGATCAGGACACAGTTTGTTAGCACAGGTGTTCCTGTAATTGTGATTCATTGGTGTAAATGCTCCCTGCTCAATGGCCCTCTTCCACTTCCATCTTCTCCTGGGGTCATATTGATCTGATGGGTACTGACCTGCACTACTGGATAACAAGTAAGCCTACATAGATGGGGGCTCTATTCATATTCTAAAGGTTAAACTACAGCCCTATAAAATATTAAAAGGGATCCTTTTTTTCAAGTGTGCAAGAATTTCATAGCACAAATTGCAAAGACTTTCTGGAGATTACCAACATGAAATTCCACATGTGCTTTCTGAAAATCTCTCCCTAAACCACTTAAAGCCAATAGTGTGTGTAGATACAACTCACCTCTGTTTCATAGAAACCTGCACTATGGTCTTTTTGTAGACTTTTCAGGGGGGTTTGTTGCATTAGTATTCTGATGAAAAATTTTCTTTCTACAAAACTGTTTTTGGTCTTTGATTTTTTTTTTTCCTCTTGTTGGAGCAAATAGGTTTTCTTCAGGAAAATTCAGATGATAATACTTCATCTGCTTACGGGAATGATTTTTTTTTTATTAAATTTTCTGTCTGGAGGCTAAAAAGTTTCATGTTGCCTGAAGAAGAATTGTTTGCAAGGAATTTTCCAATTCCTTTCCTTAGAATAATTATTGGTTTTGACTTTCAGTGAGCTTGAATGAAACTGTTTTCAGAATTTAACTGTTCACAAGAAAACACATACATGCTCAGGTGCTCTCACATGCTAATCTACACATACTCAAATATATATGTATATATGTGTGTACATATATGTGTGTGTGTGTGTGTATATATATGTATATATTTTCAGGCACTAAAAAAGAGGATTTCTTCCCAAGCCAAGTCTAATTCATTCACTCTGTTTGGATGAAAAAGGAGCCGGACCAGGGTACCCCATTCTCGAGGCATCTCCACTTTCCTCTGTTGCCCTTATGCTCCACATCTGCTCTAGGAACTTGAAGAAGAGCCAGCAAAAGTCAGCATTTGGAGATGAAAATTGATCACATTCCTTGTAACCTGCAATTAATGTGGCCTGTTGTAGCCTCCTCTGCAGAGTTCACATTAAGGCCTCTTTGCTTGTGTATGTTGCATATTAACTGAGTTCTGTGTCTGGAATGAGGATGTTTGGAGTACTGTCCCACACCACACTCCCTTTATGATAATTTACCAAAATCTGCATCATGCTTTCCTAAAGCTTCTCTTTCTAGAGCTACAGTGATTTGTGGGTTTTTTCAAGCTTCAGTCTGAGAGAAATACACAGTAATTCTTATGCCTGCAAGCATGGATTATACATTGAAAATCTGGGATTTTTAAATTTTTTTTTGCATGCTCATGGGCAAATTGTGCAGGCAGTATGTTATATATAGTATGATGTGTTCATATAGGTCTTGTTTCAGGCGTGCAACACACCTTTACCTGGTCAAAATGTAGCCCCTGGTAATTAACTGCTTCTTGTAGATGATACTGTTTATGACAACGAATGTATCTCTGTGTACTGAAAGTACTGTCTCATATCCTTATATAAAACATTCATAACTTCCTGTGCTTTTAAATCACTACATTAGTCCATATGATCCACTAATAAAGAAAAGCAGTTTATTGTGAAATAGTTATAAATAGAGAAATACCCTGTGAGGATACAATAATTGTGTCCATTTTCCTGTCCCCAATGCTATGAAATAATAAAATGCTAATAGATGCAAATTATGTATGCTCTTTGATGCATGCTAAAAAGGGACCATATAAAAAACCAGAAGTATCTTTAATACCAGTGGTCAATGCATTGCCATTTTCTGTTTATATCTAGCTTCAACCATAAAGTTCAGTTTTATTTTGAGGGATTATGCATCTACCTGTCTATTAACCGACAGGCTAAGCAAATATGCGTTCCTGAAGGGTTAAAAAAAAAAAATCCTTGAATCGAAAATAAATTCCACAAGGAAATCTTGGAAAGAAAAAAACAAACATTGCCCCCAATAGGACAGTCACTGTGACTTGAAGAAAAGAAAATTGAAATACATGAAAAATCAATGAGGTAATAATTAAATTGTGGAGTCTGCAGTACAGTGACCAAAGCTCGGCATGCATTTGTTAATGTATACTGGGAACTGGGGTAATCAGCAGCTGAAGGAGAGCAAAGAATGTCTGTCATCCTGAAGCTAATTTGAGTATCAGACTCTTTAAAAACACATACCTCCTACAGTATACAGGGATATTTATAGGAGGTTAAAGATACAAATTAAAGTCCAGGAGACTATACATTCCTGATTACCCAGCATTCTTAAATCAGCCCCTGCTCCATTCTCACACCTGGGCCTCAGCTGCAGTGTAGCTGTCATTTACGCTATCCATGGCACAGGATTGATGACAGTCATTCGCTGATGAAGCTGTATACATCATTTCTGTCCAAGCTGCACTGGCCAGATGGACCCTGACCATCCATCGCCTGTCAGGGACGCATCTGTTCACACTCCTGCTAGAGGTACTAACAAGTCATTGGCTTTCCAAAAGGACAGTATCAGCTGAATAGAGCACAACATAAAAAAAGCTGTTGTTATTGTTCTTATATTTTTAATAGGGTTTCTATAGCAGCCTTTTAAAATGTAAAAAGGAGGATTTCCACTAACTTGTAAGTTAAAAAAGTTGCAAAAACACTGTTGTGAATGCTTGTTGAATTCAAAATATAGAGGGCCTGGCAAATATTTCTGTTAGGTGTTTGTTTCCTCAGAGAGACAGACTGCTGGGCTAAGAATTTATAAGATGTGAGTAGAGAGTGATCTATTGTTTCTTTCAAGAAATAGAAATATATGCAGATTTTCTTGTATACCTAGCATTGTCCATGAACATTTTTCATGTCGAATTTCTTTGATACAGACTAAGCTCTCCATCTCACTGAAAAGAAGGTGCAGTGACGGAATATTTTACCACAGTTCATTCTGTGGTGTAACACTGGCCATCAGTAAGAAAAAGACAAGCTCCTGAAATGATTGTTCTCAGCAATGGACTTTATTCACCAACACAGAAGTAGCTTTTGTAGGGCAGAGGCTGTAAAGAGACTTTCACAGTTCGAATGGTTTCCCATCCCTCCAATGTCTTAGGGTTAGTATGTCCATGACTATATAGAATCACATATTATGGATGTTTTCATGACTGGGAAACAAAAACTATTTTACAAATGAGAATTTACTTGGGAGTGTTTTTAGGAATGCTATTTGAGTAAGAATAAGAAGGCTGTATGGTATCAGCTCTCCAAAGTAACATCGAGGAAAGTCAAAAAGGAGAAGAAAAAAAAAATTCTGGTGTCCTGAAGAGCGAACAATAGGAACAGCTCCACCACCAAAGGCATGTTCTTCTGCTTCCCTGACATGCCCACCTGGCTTGGTGTGGACCTCCTCTTTGTTTGGTGACTGAGGAAAACCTTTCAATACCCATTAGATATCCAATTTATTTTTTCTCCTATTTCTCGTGTCCTAATATTCTTTAGCTTGTTTTTTAGTGTACCCAAGAATCTTTTGGAGGAAGTACTCAATGTCACATGCATTTTTTGCATAAGCAGTAGGTTAAGAAAAAGATCTTAGTAGTGCAGAAGAATGGGGAGAATTGTGAAATGTGGGTTTCTCTAGTTTTGGCTGTATTTTGTATTAATGATACTTAATCACTTTCATAAGGATACATATTCTGAAGCCCTCCTTTGGAGTGATAGAGTGTTTGATGACTCCTTAGCAGCTCACACGTGCTGTTCATGAATTTGGCCAGTTATTCACAAAGAAAGAACTGAGGAACAAAGAACAACTGAGCTTATTAATACCCTTTCCATTTATTTAAGAATAAGAGTTTCTATTCAAATTTGCGTGTTTGTTTCTCCACAGCCCAGCTCCACTCTTATATAAACAGGGAGTGAAGACTAAACCTTTTCCATATGAATTGAAAGTTAAAAGTACACGTTACTGTCTCTAGTTAGTACTTGCTTGAATTTTTACTCTTGAATTTTTACACTTTGTATTGATTTTAGTGTTAGTTATCAGCAAACTGTATTTTCACTTTATCTTGCTTTGTTTAATTTTCTTTTAACTGGAGATCAGGCTTGATTGGATATAAGTTACTTTTCATGGTAAATATGTTCCTTCATAAGCAAAATTAAAAAAGCAAGAGGATTTTTTTAAAAGTATGCCTTAGAGCTTTGTTAATAAAATAATTACATGTTAGTGTTATTTCTATTATTTAATAAAAATACTAACAAATTGTATTGTATTTTTAAAAATATAGTTTTACAGTGATCTGGTTTTGTTCTGTGTTGGGAAACTAATTATATATGTGGCAGAGGAAAGAGTACCTGGTGAATTGTCCTTGATAGGTACTTGTAAGAGGGAATCTGAGTTCACAGTAGCGATAAATTAACCAGTCTCTGTTTTGGAAATAGTGCTGGATGGGCTATAATTCTAGCATGGTCAGTGTATCAGGCACAGGTCCTGAATGCATGGACTACACAGCTTAAAGAAGGGTTAAACAGAGCAAGGACTGTATATCATAGTGTAAGTTAGACAAAGGCCATCAAAACCAAACAAGGCATAAACCTCCAGCAGTTCCAGAGCATAAAAGGACAATAGTTGGATGCTGGGCTTGCTCTGTGGTGGCAGGAGCCTCCAATCCACTGAAGTTCTGTGGTTTGTTTTCTGCAATACCCTCAACCACTGCAAGATCACATTACAGAGACAATAGTGGTATGAAATTCACAATGCTTGCAAAGCAGGTATTGATATTTAATCAGTCTGCTTTTTTAACAGCTGATACTGTGACATTTTATACAAAATATTTGAGGCCTAGAGGTTAGGGATTTTTGGTTTGTTGTTTTTTTTTTTTTTTTTTTTTTTGTTACATTTCTTGTAGATGTGATTAAGGAATTTTGGGGTTTTCAATAACAGACTCAATATATTACTTGTTTGGTGATCACTAACATGAAACTCTGTAAAATTTCTCTTCCCAAAGAACCTTATGACCTTGTACATTTAGAGCCAGAACACGAGTTCTGCTTACATTCTTTTGGGTGCTAAGAAATTGCAAAAGGATCCAAGGCCATTTGAGTGACCTCATGTAGATGTGGGACAAGTGAATTGACTATTGATGAGGGCTTGAGGGGGGTGGTGGTGGTAGAAATTTAAATTAAATATTTTGTTTCAATAGAGTTTTTGTTTGGAATGGTCCATTTTTTTTCACTCTTTGTCAGATTACTATTTCATGCATTTAGAATAATATTTCAATACTGCAAAGCAATTAAACATTTTCATATATATGTTTTATCTTTCCATTGCATTTTATAAGAAAAACAAATTCTTCAGACTTGAATTTTCTTCTAAGATATACATGTGCTTTTGTAAGGTGCAAAATAAGTGAGTAGAATAACTGAACAGTAGTTTGCTTCACAGTAGACAAAACTGCACTAATGCTACAGTACTGTGCTATTCTTGTTGAAGTTTACACTCAGTGATATTTATTGCTGAATTCTAGAAAGCTTTAGTTATTGAGGAGGATAACCTGTGCCTAGCAAAGATTATTTCAATTAAAAAGAAACTAAAAGTAAAAAAAGGAAAGTTATAAACATGCTTGATTAAATTATGTTTCATATATTTTATAGTAGAATATAGATTTCTTTTATATAATAGAATGTATGTAAATAAAATATTAACATGTAATTTATAATATATGAATAAAATACTTCAAATAGGTACTTAGAAGAACTGCTTACAAGCACATCTGCAACAAATAATAGTAGAAAATACCTTGATAGAGAGGGCTCTTTGAGAAATTTAATTGCAGGACAAGTATTTTAATGTGCAGGCTGAAATGAGTGACACATGGGAGTTAATGGAAGTGTGCTCATGCAGGAGAAAACCAGTGGGTGTAATGGCATTGATTGGTAAGACTAAAAGAAAAGGGAAAGAAACACGCTTCAGTTTTTTCATGACAGTAAAATAGTTCCTAATAATGTCTTGTATTGGCAATGCTATCATATCATATATGTTTAAGTACTGATAGCTTAAACCACACTTTGTGAATTTGACTGCAGGAGAAGGAATTAAGAAGAAGGATTTTCCCACTTATTTCAATTTATCTAATACAATGAAAAAAGAATAAATTTTATAGGCTAAATTCACACTTATGTCCAATAGCCAAGAAATAAAAGCAAAGTCTTGGCCATATTTCAAATTCCTGCTTGATTATATGTCCATCAAAGAGAGGCTCCTACACCATGTGTAACAGCCTATGTGCTGTATTTTAACATCAGAAAGAGAGAATACCATGTGGAGCATGTACCCACCGAGCCACATAGAAGATCCACAGGATACAGAAGGGCACATGTGTGAAAGCAAAAAAGATCAAAACAGGATCTCAAATACCATATATCTTCATTTTGAAGCCCCTATCAATTAGTTACCGTTCATTTTTAGCAGCCACAGCCTTACCATGCAAGTCACAAAGCTTCAGCTTCTGAATTCCCCCATAGACAATGGTTGTTTGAGTAGATTTACCTTGGGTAATGACAATTTTGCAATATTTTTGGGAATGCTTACATTTCATTCCAGGATTAGACACTGAACTCAAGGTTATGATTTTCTCACAGCGGAAGCTGGGTTAGGTTTGGTCATTATTTTCATGAGACCTTGTCAAGAATAACCTAGATTGCTGGTTGGTGGCAGTCTTCGTGGGTGGCATTCTACCTTTAAAAGCAGCTCTGTTGGCTTCCGAATATAAAATAATGTTGAGATTTAGAGAAGCTGAGATCCTGCTGAAGTAGGATGTTAAACTCTGTCAAATAATGAGTTTATGTTGCATATTTTTGGGGCAACTGCATAAGTCTGGACTTCCTTAAATGTAAACTCTAATCCGTAGTTCATGCAGCAGGGTCAGTCAGCATTTGACATTTCATTCAAAGGTCAGTACTAAGAGCTATCAAAGTGCAGTGTGAGGCATCAGCTGTATACTGGTCTCCATTCTTCGGGACCACCAGTCTTTTAACCTAGAAACCTACAAGGCTGAACTATCAGTTGAAAACAAAAGGTGAAATTAGACAGTGCGATTTTCAATTTTTTTTTTCAGTGATCTGTTTGCTTTTAAGTGCTTTATAAGAAAACTGAGCTTGTGTTCCTTGTTTTCTTGTTTTGTTTTCTGCTCATAATTCATTAGCACTGAGAGGTGGGTGAAACATCACAGCAGTGCGAGCAAGTCATTTAAGTTCAGGACCTGAGCTTAAGGAACCAGTTTCATCAGGCACTAAAATTCACATTCCAAAGAACCCTTCCAATATCTGATAAGGTATCCAAGATTGGGGATGTGTGCCCTAGGTCTGAATGGCAGAAGATGCAGCTTGACTCAGTTTCAAGAAGATGGCATCTTCTGACGATATAGTAATGATATTTTGAGCCAGTGTGTAATGCTGAATTATGATACTGTTCCTGTACATGCCAAAAAAGTAAGGTTTGACCTTACCATCAGACCAGATTTGAATGATTTCAGGATACTTGCTTGGATGAAAGCAGGCGTTGTGTCAAACTAGATTTAGGTCCTTGCTGAGTTAGGTTCATTTCAAATCATGATAAGGGATTCAGTCCCACAAGATTTCTTTACACTACATGAGCCTAAAGTGACTGAATGCAATTCTGCGTGAGGACTCTGGTAGTCTGCCGCTTGCATGTCATGAGTCCACCACTTTTGCCATGAACAGCAACCTAACCTATACAGAGATATGTTAGTTGCTGCATACCCAGTTACTTGCTAAATCCAGTAGTGTCAAATTGGAAGTTAAAGATTACAAAGTGTATTAAATTTTTCTAATTAAATTTTAAATTAAGAAACTGTCTCTGAAATTTCAAATGGATTCCTCACTTCCCAACTTACTCTGATTGGAGTATTGTAAAAAGGGAGAATGAATCAAATATGTATACATGTTAATTCTGATTTCATATGTAATTATTTCTGATTAACTTTAGTTTCCAAAAGGTTACTTTGTATGTTTTATATACACAGAGGTACGCATGAATATATTGGCCAGAATAGAAGTAAAACAGGTTAGTCATTATCTTTTTTTTAATGCCACAGATATGAATTGTGTGCAGCATATGAGATACCTAAGTTTTGGAAAAAAAAAAAAAAGATTTACATTGGAGCATATACTGCATATACTATTTCCAGTACATGCCAAACTGTTCTGTTACCTTATCTGAAGCAATACTTATATTTTACTCCTATTGTAGCTTAAATCTTGCCTCTTTTAAAGCATTTTTTCAAAGATATCAAAATGCCACAATTGGTACTCATAGCTCAGAATAGTAACATAGATAAGTTCTATTTAAGAATGTGTATCACTTCTAATCATGACCTGGGTGAAGAAAGACTGGATGGATGGTTACATGTCCCTGGAGAGCACAAAGATTTATCAACAAGCAGAGGAGATGAAGGGGCTTAGTTTGCTGACTTCAGTGCACTCTAGTTTGAGGCTTGCATGTTTTGTGTTCCAAGACTAGCTATCCTTGGTTTGTTATAATTATTAAGATACTGCTACCTATAGGTCCAGGGCATTTTTTTAATACAGTGGATGCAGAGCCACCTATTTGACCTTGACTGCTCTCCTTCAAACTACAAATATAAACTGTCAAGACTGATACATACAAGATTTTTTCTTTCTTTCCTGTCTGAAATAAAATTTTATATAAATCCTTCTCTTATGAAAGTAATCAAGTAATTAAAATGGAGACAACTAGAAGAAGGCCTGTCTGGTGAGCAGATGCTTCATGAAAAATAACTAACTTCTCAAACTTAAGAATTTAATTAAAGACAGTAAAGAAGAATTCTTCATGAAAATCTAGCTCTTAAAGGTTTTTTGTTCTTTTACTCTCAGTTTCCCTCATTATGACATTGACCAGGCTGCAGGTAACAATAGTGATTTAGATTTTTGCATTATTTTTTTTCACATGACTGATCTCTACAGTAAGATTTCCAGGCATAAAAAACCTTTCAGTTATCCTGAAAATACTTCGTAAACTGACTACTCTTGACCTGTGAGGGAAGGAAATATTATTGTGCCTATTGCAAATGTGAGTAAATTCTAAGTGTTAGTGAGTCTAATGGTTTAAGGTTTGTGGAGAAAGGATATGGATATTCACATAGTCCCAGTACAAACCAGCTGCTGATTCGCTTGGTGGTCCATGGAGTATTATGGGTAGGAGCAGGCCAGAACTAACTGAAGATCATTTCAAGTAAAAAAAGAGTTAAAATACAGGATTCTTCTGAGAGAGTGGAGAAGAACACTTATGATCAATACTAGTCAAGAAGTGCTAAGAAACTAGAGTCTGTCAAATAATCCCGATTGCATTATTTGTTTTGATTAGAAATGTAGTTTTCCATACAAGTGCACAGTTGTACTTCTCAACTAGTTAGAAACACTTGAATTGATACCTCATGGTATTCTGATTAAAACCGCTGCCTGTAGTGTCAGTCAGCAACTAGAACATCACCTATTTTAACTATAGCAGGGAATTCTTTTTTTTAGTAGAAATCTGCAGGATTTTATGCAAAATACCTTTTTTTTGGGTCAAAATTCTAAAATCAAACATGTAATAAAGGCTGTGACAAATAAAAAATGTAGGGGGAAAAAATCAAAGGGCTGAAGCCATATAAAATTAGTAGCTAAACCAAGATCTCTTAAAGCATTTTCTGAATTCAGGCAAATCACACATTTAGGATCTCTTTATACACTTAATACCTGAGAATGAAGGACTATGACTTGTAAGTCAGTGCCAAAAAGAAAACCTCTGAGAGAGTCGTAGGAGGTAAACATCTTGGTACTAGGTCCCATTCTGTTGCTCTAACAGAAAAGTGAGTGCAAATCCTTGAATGTTTTGGAACAAGTAAGAGCAACTGTTT